>NW_027016551.1:300000-500000 GCF_036934945.1 Oncorhynchus masou masou | reverse complement strand
AGAGTCTCCCATCTGTCCTGAGCTGCCAGAGTCGCCCGTCTGTCCTGAGCTGCCAGAGTCGCCCGTCTGTCCTGAGCTGCCAGAGTCGCCCGTCTGTCAGGAGCTGCCAGAGGCGCCCGTCTGTCAGGAGCTGCCAGAGCCGCCCGCCAGTCAGGAGCTGCCAGAGCCGCCGGTCAGTCAGGAGCTGCCAGAGCCGCCGGTCAGTCAGGAGCTGCCAGAGCCGCCGGTCAGTCAGGAGTTGCCGGAGTCGTCCGTTACTCCGGTGCTGCCGGAATCGCGCTTCATTCCGGATCTGCCGGAATCGCCCGTCACTCCAGCGCTGCCGTGCATTCGGGACCCGTTGCTAGGGTCCCCAGTCCGAGGTCGGTGGCAAGGGTCGTCGCTCTAAAGAGGCCACGGAGGCGGGTTAAGAGGCAGACAAAGACTATGGTGGAGTGGGGTTCACGTCCCGGGCCAGAGCCGTCACCGCGGACAGACGCCCACCCAGACCCTCCCCTACAGGTTCAGTTTTGTGGCCGGAGTCCGCACCTTTGGGGGGGGGGGGTACTGTCACGTTCTGACCTTAGTTCCTTTGTTTTGTCTTTGTTTTAGTATGGTCAGGGCGTGAGTTGGGGTGGGCAGTTTTTTTGGGGTGGGCAGTTTTCTTTTTTCTATGATTTGGGATTTCTGTGTTTGGCCTGGTATGGTCCTCAATCAAAGGCAGCTGTCAATTGTTGTTCCTGATTGAGAACCATAGTTAGGTAGCCTGTTTTCGCCCTTGAGTTGTTATTGATTGTTTTCTGTTTTGTGTCTGCACCAGACAGAACTGTTTCTGTTTCATTTCATTCTCTTTGTTGTTTTATTCTTTAGTGTTCTGAGTTATAATAACTATCATGAACACTTACCACGCTGTGCATTGGTCCTCCGATCCTTCCTACTACAACCGTTACAAACAATAAAACAATATTTTATAAATATTAGATGATGCTTACCCGGACACACTTGTCTAAATTAATGGGTCATGTGAAAGAAATGGTATAACCCCAGCCACATCTTAGAAACGATATAGCGAAATGATTACTTGCATAGTAGCAATATCAAAAATAGATAGTGTCAATGCCAGTAGAGAAAGAACAAAATAATATACAGTTTGTACTAGAACAATACGATATCAGTGATACTGTTGATAGATGAGGTAGTTATATGCATACAATCAGGGGTAGTGTCTGAGCAGCAGGATACAAATATGAATAGTAGCTGCAAAGTATGGTATGTGTGTTAGGAGAGAGTCATGTGAATAGAGGCACTGCAGATGGTGCTGATGATGGAATTTTTATGTTTGTGCT
Organism: Oncorhynchus masou masou; assembly: GCF_036934945.1. Taxonomy (NCBI): domain Eukaryota; kingdom Metazoa; phylum Chordata; class Actinopteri; order Salmoniformes; family Salmonidae; genus Oncorhynchus; species Oncorhynchus masou. Next base: position 498,675 of record NW_027016551.1, on the reverse strand, counting down.
TTTCTTATAACTAATCTGGTGAGATTTGTTATTGAAGCAAGACCAAAACAAAGAAAAGAAAACAACAACAGGTTGGGCAAAACTTCAACTTCAATTCATTTGAAAGAACTATCATCCATGAACAATATCTGTTTTTTTCCTTTTACAGACAGGCATATGAAAATAAATCAATTTGCATATTAACCAAAGATACCCTGGGGGAACTGGTAATTCCCAATTTGGACACGACTCACATCGTGATTCATGCATCTGAAAATCACAATAACATTGCCTGTTAAATCAAAAATAAACAAATTAGAATAACAAATCAAATTTTCTTGAAAACTTCATAAGGAAATAATTGTATCCCATAAGGTAATGGGAAAATAGACTAGAGACAGCTCTCTCTCTGTCCTTCTCGTGGTCCGAATCACACATAGGACTATTGATAAATTCTAAACTTCTTCCTAATTATTTGTTTTGACATTTGACAACAATGTCTGCTGTCTTTCTAGGGTGATCAGGCCTCACCAGGAAGTCAGTCAGCCCTATTAAGTGAGTGTTTCTTTTCCTGTACCTGAGACATTATTTAAAGATATTTCAAACATTTTGTGTATCAGGTTTACATTACGTTTTCAGTTAATTTCTTCTAATCAACAGAATTTACACGTGTGCAACCAAAACTCTGACAATAGAAACGTTCACTTGTGTACAGCATCCGTTCTAACCTGTGAAGAACCCACTAAAACTCAGAGTTCTACTAACAAATATGAATTAATAGGTGGGTTATGTGTGGGTGCTGGCATGTGTGTGGCAAAAATTGTAGGGTAAACACAAACAAAATGACCAGGCCTTCCTTAATTTGGGAGGTCCCTAAACAGCTGGATCCAGGCACTTTTAACTGCTCTCCCAAGGCCTTGCCACAGGAAGCCTTTCAAAGTGAGAGATACAGAATCATTAATCAACATGAAAAAAAAACTTGGTAGCAGACATTCCATCAGTCTTGGAAGAAAGAATATAAACATGTACTTAGTTTTCACTATGCTACATTTGAATCAGTCCTAAAAATTCTTAATCATTAATCGAGTTTACTTCAGCTTGGGCAAGAAGTCTCAATAAACCCATGTCTATACAGAATTATATTTCAGACACATGAAAGTCCGTGTTGCCCAGCAACAGCCCCAGAACATCACTGCTCTAGGGGAGATCTGCATGGAGGAATGGGCCAAAATACCAGCAACAGTGTGTGAAAACCTTGTGAGGACTTACAGAAAACTTTTGACCTCTGTCATTGCCAACAAAGGGTATTTAACAAAGTATTGAGATATCCTTTTGTTATTGACCAAATACTTATTTTCTACCATAATTTGCAAATAAATTAATGAAAAATTCTACAAAGTGATTTTCTGGATTTTTTTTCTCATTTTGTCTGTCATTGTTGAAATGTACCTATGATGAAAATTACAGACCTCTCTCATCTTTTTAAGTGGGAGAACTTGCACAATTGGTGGCTGACTAAATACTTTTTTGCTCCACTGTATGTATGGGTGTGGGTGTGTAGGTTGTATATTATTATAATTTTTCTATTCTTAATTCATCAGATCATCATAATAACCAACTATACTCAGTATTATATTACTTTTTCTCTAGTAACCCAATATACATTTGTATTACATCACAAATTCCTCATCGAGACTAGTGTTCTATTCATACAGGGGTTTAGATATTTAAATTACCTCTATTTAACAGCATATTCGGAAATAGTTCTCTCTTCTTTCATATCTCCATACATAATAACGTTATACATCAAACTCCACTGATGAGACATGTTAACCTCATGTAATCTAAAGTCATGTTAACCTCAGAGACGTTATCATCGTTACTGATGAGACATGTTTTCCTCTTTACTAACAAGACATGTTGTCCTTGTTACTAACGTGACATGTTATCCTCTGAGGCATGTTATGAATTAGATTTCTGAGACATGTTATCCTCTACCTGTAGATCCAATGGCGGTGTTGGACAGACTCTAGATTACGTTACAGATTGAAAAACTCAGCTCACAGAACTGGAAAACTCACATTCACTCTATATTCACACTGGAGCTAGTCCCCTGACAGCTCTCATTCACTCAATACTTAATACCTTAATACCTAAATTTCAACCATCCTATTATTCACATTTCAATCTTATTATCCAAATTTCAATCTTAATAGTAATAATTTCAACCATTTATTATCCAAATTTCAATCATAATCATAGTTATCATGTCCGTGGGGTAAGCTTTAAGTTTGTAAACCATTTCTCTTTGCCACTTTGAACAGAATTAACATCTGTCATGAATAGCATGTCCGCTTCTTCATCATAATTTTGACCACTGCATGTATCCTGTTCTAGCAGATTGACAGGCTTACCAGGATATGTGAAACAGTGCAAAGTACAATTGACTGAATATTGGTGTCTGATCAATCTAAAATATCGCAGAGTGGAGTAATAGTCTATAGAATCAGTGATAATTTTATTACATTTTTATTACATTTTACAAGGAGGATTTTTAAAGATATATTTAAGTGTCACAAAACCGTTAGAATCAGAGGACTCAAAAAATACTGTGTAGAAAAGTTTAGGGAGGAAGTGGGTAAAATTGACTGGTCACCTGTGCTTGATAGTGTATGGGGTGGACAGTGCTTGGGAAGCCTTTAAATGTAGATTCCTTGATGTGGTGTCTCCCATTAGACTGGTCAGGGTAAAGCAGAGATCTAGCCCTGGGTTTAATCATGAAATTCAAGAATCTATTCAAGCAAGGCCTTTAAAACTTGTTTTGGACAGGGGGCAGTATTTTGACGTCCGGATGAAAAGCGTGCCCAAAGTAAACTGCCTGGTACTCAGGCCCAGAAGCTAGGATATGCATATCATTGGTCGATTTGGATAGAAAACACTAAAACTGTTAAAATAATGTCTGTGAGTATAACAGAACTGATATGGCAGGCGAAACCCAGAGGACAAACCATCCCCCAAAAGAAAATTCAGCTTAGCAGTTAAGTTCAGTGGCTATCACTTTAATCATAAGGCGAAGACCTCCCAGATTGCAGTGCCCAGGGATTCCAATAGACAGTCTTTAGAAAGATTTTCAGGCTCTTTTTTGTAAAAAATGACCCAGAAATTGTATTTTTTCTAGGTGGCTCCCATTTTGGCTGTAGTGTTTCCAAGCGCTTGGAAGGGAGCGCGTTCTTTGGTATTTTTCTCCGGTATAGACAATAATGATTCTCTGTCTTAAATGTATTGTTTATTTACATATTAGGGTACCTAAGGTTTGATTACAAACGTTGTTTGACTTGTTTGGAAAAGTTTATTAGTAACGTTTGGGATTCATTTTGTATGCATTTTGAAGGAGGGAAACTGGAGGTATTATTGACTGAAGCATGCCAGCTAAACTGAGTTTTTATGGATATAAAGAAGGACATTATCGAACAAAAGGACCATTTGTGATGTAAATGGGACCTTTTGGAGTGCCAACAGAAGAAGATCATCAAAAGGTAAGGCTTTTATTATATCGCTATTTCTGAGTTTCGTGTCGCACCTGCCTGGTTAAAATATGTTTTCAATGGTTTTGTAAGCGGGGCGCTGTCCTCAGATAATCACATGGTTTGCTTTTGCTGTAAAGCCTTTTGAAATCTGACACAGCGACTGGATTAACAAGAAGTTAGCTATATTTTGATGTATTACAGTTGTGATTTTATGAAAGTTAAATGTTTATGATACTGTCGTTTGAATTTCGCGCTCTTCACCGGATGTTTTCGAGGTGTCCTGTTAGCCTTTCCCAAACAGGTTTTAAAACATGTAAGAACTCTCAAGAGCAGCATGATTTGGCCCTATGTAAACGTCACAGAAATGAAGCACAGAGGAGGATGGATGAAGCTAAGAGGGGTTACTTTGCTGAGGAAATCATTGAAAATAATTCTGCAGAGCTGGACTTTGGGTTAATTTCTGAATAACTCACGTCAGAGAATTCGGTAAAAGTTCAAGCATAATCCTTTACTCAGGTATAACATGTTACAGGTTACAACATCCTAATCAGACACTCACAATGGACCTGTTTATATATCCTAGATAGGTGCCCCATCTCTGGGTTGGCATTATGCCCATTATCTTAACTTCTTATAAATAGCGTGCCCAATTTCAATTTCCTGCTACTCATGCCAAGAATATAAGATATGCATATTATTAGTAGATTTGGATAGAAAACACTGAAGTTTCTAAAAACTGTTTGAATCGTGTCTGTGAATATAACAGAACTTATGTAGCAGGCAAAACCCCGAGGACTAACCGTTCAGAATGCTTTTTTTAGGTCTGTCTGTTCAGTGAGTTCTCATTGGGAAACAATATTTCTTAGGCACTTGTTCCTCTCGTCCTCTATTGAAAACATATAGACCCGTCTTCAATTTGATCGATTATTAACATTTAAAAATACCTAAAGTTGTATTACAAAAGTAGTTTGAAATTTTTAGGCAAAGTTTTACAGGCAACTTTTGAAATATTTTGCAGTGACTTTGTCCAATTTGGAAGCTGTTTTTTTCTGGATCAAACACACCAAATAAATTGACATTTTAGATATATATGGACGGAATTAATCGAAGAAAAGGACAAATTGTGATGTTTATGGGACATATTGGAGTGCCAACAAAAGAAGCTGGTCAAAGGTAAGGCGAGTTTTATATTTTATTTCTGCGTTTTGTGTAGCGCCTGCAGGGTTGAAATATGCTACTCTTTGTTTACTGTTGTGCTATCATCAGATAATAGCTTCTTATGCTGTCGCCAAAAAGCCTTTTTAAAATCTGACATGTTGGCTGGATTCACAACGAGTGTAGCTTTAATTTAGTATCTTACATGTGTGATTTAATGAAAGTTTGATTTTTATATCATTTTATCTGAATTTGCCGCACTGCATTTTCCCTGGCTTTTGTCCCAGTGGGAAGCAAGCGTCCCCTATACCATAAGAAGTTAAAGACCGAGTTTATGTGGTCAAGTCCACTAGATCAAGAGTCCAAGGGCCCTTTCTTCAATTGTAAGGAACTCAAGTAGAGTAACCTTGAGGACAATATAGTACAGTAAAGCACAGTTCAATAGAGCACAGTACAGTAGAGTGCATTAGAGCACAGTAGGGTACAGTACAGTACATGCAGTACAGTAGGGTACAATACAGGAGAGTACATTACAGTAGGGTATAGTACACTGCCCTACAAAGGCAAAACACAGTATCGAAGTATTTGGTAAAAAATCTTTGGCCAGGTATATCTTATTAATGTGGTACTTTTTTTCTGACACAAGAGCACGCCAGTTGATCAGAATACAGTGCATTCGGAAAGTATTCAGACCCCTTGACTTTTTCCACATTTTATTACTTTACAGCCTTATTCTAAAATTGATTAAATTGATATTTCCCCCCTTCATCAATCTACACACAGTACACCATAATGACAAAGCCACATTATTTTAGCAAATTTAGGACAAACGAAATCTGAAATATTACATTTACATAAGTATTCAGACCCTTTGATCAGTACTTTTTTGGTAGTGATTACAGCATCGAATCTTCAAGGTATGGACGCTACAAGCTTGGCACACCTGTATTTGGGGAATTTCTCTCATTCTTCTCTGCAGATCCTCTCAAGCTCTGTCAGGTTGGATCGGGAGCGTCGCTGCACAGCTATTTTCAGGTCTCTCCAGAGATGTTCGATCGGGTCCGAGCTCTGGCTTGGCCACTCAAGGACATTCAGAGACTTCTCCCTTATCCACTCATGCATTGTCTTGGCTGTGTGCTTAGGGTCATTGTTCTGTTGGAAGGTAAAACTTCGTCCCAGTCTGAGGTCCTGAGCACTCTGGAGCAGGTTTTCATCAAGGATCTCTGTGTACTTTGCTCTGTTCATCTTTCCCTCCATCCTGACTAGTCTCCCAGTCCCTGCTGCTGAGAAACATTCCTACAGCATGATGCTGCCACAACCATGCTTCACCGTAGGGATGGTGCCAGGTTTCCTCCAGACCTGACGTTTGGCATTCAGGCCAAAAAGTTCAATCTTGGTGTCATCAGACCAGAGAATCTTCTTTCTCATGGTCTGAGTCCTTTAGAAGAGTGTTGTGCCTCGACACAATCCTGTCTTGGAGCTCTACGGACAATTCCTTCGACCTAATGGCTTGGTTTTTGCCCTGACATGCACAGTCAACTGTGGGACCTTATAGACAGGTGCATGCCTTTCCAAATCATGTCCAATCAATTGAATTTACCACAGGTGGACTCCAATCAAGTTTTAGAAACATCTCAAGGATGATCAATGGAAACAGGATGCACCTGACCTCAATTTCAAGTCTCATAGCAAAGGGCCTGAATAGTTATGTGCACAAAAAAACAAAAACCTGTTTTCACTTTGTCATTATGGGATATTATGTGTAGATTGATGAGACATTTTTTAAAATAAAACCCCCCACTTAGAATAAGGCTGTATACAATGCACTGAGTGCATACATGACCAAAAGTATGTGGACAACTGCTCGTCGAACATTTCATTCCCTAATCATGGGCATTAATATGGAGTTGGTCCCCCCTTTGCTGCTATGACAGCCTCCACTCTTCTGGGAAGGCTTTCCACTAGAACATTGCTATGGGAACTTGCGGTTGGGGTTGGGCACTGATGTTGGGCGATTAGGCCTGGTTCAATGCCAGTCAAGGTCTTCCACACGGATCTCGACGACCCATTTTTGTATGGACCTCGCTTTTGCACGGGGGCATTGTCATGCTGAAACTTTTGTTACCACAAAGTTGGAAGCACAGAATTGTCTAGAATGTCATTGTTTGCTGTAGTGTTTAGATTTCCCTTCACTGGAACTAAGGGGCCTAGCCGGAAACCATGAAAAACAGCCCCGGACTCCAATGGCGGCAAGCTCTACACCACTCCTGGTGTAAATCATTGTGCATGGTGATCTAAGGCTTGTGTGCGGATGCTCGGCTATGTAAATGCATTTCATGAAGCTCCCGAACAGTTCTTGTTGCTTACTGAGGCAGTTTGGAACTCCATAGTGAGTGTTGCAACAGAGGACAGACGATTTTTACACACAACGCTCTTCAAAACTCAGCGGGCCTGTTCTGTGAGCTTGTGTGTATGTGTCCTACCCCCTTCGTGGCTGAGCCGGTGTTGGACCTAGACGTTTCCACTTCCCAATAACAGTACTTACAGTTGACCGGGGCAGCTCTAGCAGGGCAGAAATTTGTCGAACTGACTTGTTGGAAAGGTGGTATCCTATGATGGTACCAAGTTGAAAGTCAATGATGGTGCCAAGTCGAAAATGACTTCGGCGGAAGTTGTGACATTGGGCTCGACAGACTTTCTTACGCTTTGATGTAAGCACTTCTCAGTAGTTGGTACTCAGACTTAATGTATGCAAGTGAGTAACACGCTCTGGGGTGAGGCTCTCTTGCATGCACTGAATACATTTAATTAAATCCCAGAAAACACACCCACTGGGTGGAAGACCAATTTGATCATGGAGTTCAATAGTGTTTTCAGTACATTTATCTAAAGCCATACCTTTGAATACGGTGTTTAATTTGAATTTTCAACAGATTCAATGGAATATATCAAGAGAAGGGGTCCAGAATATTAGGGATCAATGAAAGAAATCCATTAATAAATCAACTCTGCAATAAAGGGAATCTGATGCCTGGGCCCAATGGCAAAAATGGGTTCATCAACAGTTCACATAAAAGCAATTTAACAATGGGTCAATTACTTTAACCATCAATTAAACATTTTTAGACACAATAATAAACAGTTATGGTCCCCCAAGTGGCGTAGTGGTCTAAGGCACGACAACGCAGTTGCTAGCTGTGCCACTAGAGATTTTGGTTCGAGTCCAGGCTCTGTCGCAGCCGGCTGCAACCGGGAGACCTATGGGGTGGTGCACAATCGGCTCAGCGTCGTCCAGGTTATAGGGGAGGGTTTGGCCCGGCAGGGATGTCTCGTCCCATCACGCTCTAGTGACTCCTGTGGCGGGCCGGGTGCATGCACCCTGACACGGTCACCAGGTGTATGGTGTTTCCTCTGACACATTGGTGTGGCTGGCTTTCAGGGTAAGTGCGCATTGTGTCAAGAAGCAGTGCGGCTTGGTTGGATTGTGTTTCGGAGGACACATGGCTCTTGATCTTTGCCTCTCCCGAGTCTGTACAGGATTTGCAGCGATGAGACAAGACTGTAACTACCAATTGGATACCACAAAATTGGGGAGAAGAAGGGGGAAAAGTAAAAAATATATAAAATACATATTTTTTGTGAGACAGTAATTTGTGCTTGCCAAATTGTACACCTATTAAGCTTGGTTGAATTATGGTTTAAAAATGTATTTCAAATTATCATAAGGCAAACTCTTATTCCATCATGTAACATTGCAAGTGTTTCACTGTTGAGCAACATTTTGCATAGTGCCAACTGTCAAATTTGGTGGAGGAGGAATAATGGTCGAGGGCTGTCTTTTATGATTCTGGCAAGGCCCCTTAGTTCCAGTGAAGGGAAATCTTAACACAACAGCATACAATGACATTCTAGATGATGACATTCTGTGCTTCTAACTTTGTGGCAACAGATTGGGGAAGGCCCTTTCCTGTTTCAGCATGACAATGCCCCTGTGCACAAAGCGAGGTCCATACAGAAATGGTTTGTCAAGATCGGAGTGGAAGTAGGCCTATTTCTCAATCTTGCTGTATTTTTGAAGGCACTTTACTACACTTGTGGAAATATTTCATAGATATATTTACCTTGTTTGGCACAGATTTGCTTTTTGAGATCAAATATTTCCAGCACTGTGTAAACACTGTATTGGTGACTCTCCAATAAGGAGAGTGCTGATTCAGATGACCTGGTCTCCACAATCACCCGACCTCAACCCAATTGAAATGGTTTGGGATGAGTATGACCGCAGAGTGAAGGAAAAGCAGCCAACAAGTGCTCAGCAGATGGGAATTCCTTCAAGACTGTTGGAATAGCATTCCAGGTGAAGCTGGTTGAGAGAATGCCAAGCATATGCAAAGCTGCCATCAAGGCAAATAGTGACTATTTGAAGAACCTCAATACAAAATATATTTTGATTTGTGTAACACTTTCTGGGTTACTACATGATTCCATATGTGTTATTTCATAGTTTTGATGTCTTCACTATTATTCTACGATGTAGGCAACAGTACAAATAAAACTGAAAAAACTTGAATGAGTAGGCGTGTCCAAACTTTTGACTTGTACTGTATCTTCTAGTAATTGTCTTGGGGTTTTATATGACTTTTAAAAACAATATCAAACCTATTTATCAAACCTGTTTTCTTTTGTATAGGTTACATTTTCAGAACATACACATTTATTATAATACTCATCTGGGCCATATATTGTCTAAGATATGTTATACCATATCTTTGTAGGAATTTTTTATTTTACCTTTATTTAACTAGGCAAGTCAGTGAAGAACAAATTCTTAACTTCAATGACAGCCTAGGAACAGTGGGTTAACTGCCTGTTCAGGGGCAGAATGACAGATTTGTACCTTGTCTGCTCGGGGGTTTGAACTTGCAACCTTTCGGTTACTAGTCTAACACTCTAACCACTAGGCTACCCTGCTGCCCCAATCATGTATTTAATTGTGTTTGCCACATAAGGAATATAAGTCAACACTGACATATGCCAAAACAAGCTACAAAACATGCAAAGAGACAATGTTTTCTTTTTTTCAAGGTTAGACTACCAGAGGTGTCAAACATGTGGCCCCTTTGGGTTTATATTTATTTTATGTTCCTGAATACCATCATGGTGATTTTGCATTTATACGTTTATCAGTAATGTGGTCATTAGTATTATTACAATTCGCTTTCTATTGATTGTAATTTTCTCATTTGTATTCCTAATAAATTATGAATAATTTAGCATTGTTTATTTATATGTATTCACCCTAGAAACCCAGAAGCCAGTGTTTAAATTGGAACATAGTTGCCAGCTAACCAATCGTTGCATTTTTTTTGCAGGAACTTGAACACATGCAATGTAAATTCTGCAAATTTGTCCACTTCAATCAAGAGGTCCTTCTGAAACACTGTCAAATAGGAGGAGCAAACTGGCCCCGTCTTTACTCTGATTGTGTCTGTACCTTTAACTACGGGATTGGTGTCCCTAAACCGGGACGGTTGTTGCTATGGTGGGCTGATGTGACTACAATGACGTAAGTAACAGCCAACTTTCCAGGACATAGACATGTCTTATATGGGTAGAAAGCTTAAATTCTTGTTAAAATAACTGCAGTGTCCAATTGAATGTAGCTATTAGGGTGAAAAAATACCATGCTATTTTTTTAAGAGAGTGCACAACCACAAAACACTTTTATCACATCAACTGGTTTGGTACATTCACCTCTGAAGGTAAATAATGTACTTACAGTGGGGCAAAAAAGTATTTAGTCAGCCACCAATTGTGCAAGTTCTCCCACTTAAAAGATGAGAGAGGCCTGTAATTTTCATCATAGGTACACTTCAACTATGACAGACAAAATTAGAAAAACAATCCAGAAAATCACATTGTAGGATTTTTTATGAATTTATTTGCAAACTATAGTGGAAAATAAGTATTTGGTCACCTTCAAACAAGTAAGATTTCTGGCTCTCACAGACCTGTAACTTCTTCTTTAAGAGGCTCCTCTGTCCTCCACTAATTACCTGTATTAATGGCACCTGTTTGAACTTGTTATCAGTATAAAAGACACCTGTCCACAACCTCAAACAGTCACACTCCAAACTCCACTATGGCCAAGACCAAAGAGCTGTCAAAGGACACCAGAAATGAAATTGTAGACCTGCACCAGGCTGGGAAGACTGAATCTGCAATAGGTATGCAGCTTGGTTTGAAGAAATCAATTGTGGGAGCAATTATTAGGAAACGGAAGACATACAAGACCACTGATCATCTCCCTCGATATGGGGCTCCACGCAAGATCTCACCCCGTGGGGTCAAAATGATCACAGTGAGCAAAAATCCCAGAACCACACGGGGGGACCTAGTGAATGACCTGCAGAGAGCTGGGACCAAAGGAACAAAGCCTACCATCAGTAACACACTACGCCGCCAGGGACTCAAATCCTGCAGTGCCAGACGTGTCCCCCTGCTTAAGCCAGTACACGTCCAGGCCTGTCTGAAGGTTGCTAGAGAGCATTTGGATGATCCAGAAGAAGATTGGGAGAATGTCAGATGAAACCAAAATAGAACTTTTTGGTAAAAACTCAGCTCGTCGTGTTTGGAGAGCAAAGAATGCTGAGTTGCATCCAAAGAACACCATACCTACTGTGAAGCATGGGGGTATAACATCATGTTTTGGGGCTGTTTTTCTGCAAAGGGACCAGGACGACTGATCCATGTAAAGGAAAGAATGAATGGGCCATGTATCATGAGATTGAGTGAAAACCTCCTTCCATCAGCAAGGGCATTGAAGATGAAACGTGGCTGGGTCTTTCAGCATGACAATGATCCCAAACACACCGCCCGGGCAACGAAAGAGTGGCTTCGTAAGAAGCATTTCAAATTCCTGGAGTGGCCGAGCCAGTCTCCAGATCTCAACCCCATAGAAAATCTTTGGAGGGAGTTGAAAGTCCGTCTTGCCCAGAAACAGCCCCAAAACATCACTGCTCTGGAGGAGATCTGCATGGAGGAATGGGCCAAAATACCAGCAACATTGTGTGAAAACCTTGTGAAGACTTACAGAAAATGTTTGACCTCTGTCATTGCCAACAAAGGGTATATAACAAAGTATTGAGATAAACTTGTTATTGACCAAATTCTTATTTTCCACCATAATCTGCAAATAAATTCATTAAAAAGCCTACAATGTGATTTTCTGGATTTTCTTTTCTCATTTTGTCTGTCATAGTTGAAGTGTACCTACGATGACAATTACAGGCCTCTCTCATTTTTTGAAGTGGGAGAACTTGCACAATTAGTGGCTGACTAAATACGTTTTTGCACCACTGTACATTCAGTAATATTGCTCTGATTTGTCATGTCTGAGGGTCCCAGAGATAAAATGTAGCATAGTTATGTTTGAAAAAATACATTTTTATATTCAACTGTATGAACTGCGTTCTACAGTTTGAACCCTTGCTGTCTCTGTTTTTATATATACAGACAGTATTAAACGTTTCTAAAAGTGCAACACAGAATATATTATTTTTGTTATTGTTGATATTTTGCACTTTTCCATATTTCATATGCTTCAATATGTACTTAACTCAGAGATAATTACTAAACATAACATAAAAATCAATGGTATTGTTCAAGAACTTATTGATGCAATATTCTAAACAAATCCTTTCAGCTAAGGCCTTTGATTAGGTTTCTCTTTGTTGCCATCAACAGATCTGTGTTGAAATTAAGTGCATCACCAACGTGAAACTGCTGGAGACATTCAGAGCATCTTTAAACCAGCACTCGCCTCAAACTGTACCGAGCCAGAAGGGGAGCTCTTGGACAGGAGATCCAAGATGTTGTATATTAACACCTGACTGCCCTTGCTTAGAGCCTAGTCTAACCTTGCCATTTTAGAACACAGGTATATCATATCCTGGTGAAAGCCAGACACAACTCTATTTATAGGACAGGAAAATCTTCCGGGCATGATTTTCAACCCCAAAAATTACTGATCCATTTCACTTCCCTCTCAGAATTGACACTAGCTGTGGTTTGTTCTGGACTCAGTCTGCCAATTTAAATGTGCGGGTGGTGTATGGTAGGTCTAGGGAGTACCTCAAAATGCTTAATCTTTCAGCAACGTATCACGTTTTAGCAATATCTGCATTTAAGGTATCATAAATGCCACAAATTACTCACAAATAAATCATATTGTTTTCTTTTGCGTATTGTTTTTCCGACCTCAAACATTGTGGCACAGAGGAAGATAATAGTCCTGGAAGGCCTCCCCTTGTTTGTTCGCGAAAATCCAGCAAAGCTACTGAAGACATGCGTGGTGAGTGTTTCATTAAAAGCACCTCTGAATATTTGAAACAGAACTTCATTATAAAGCAGAATTCATTGCTTGGGAAATGTAGATTTTACACTCATTTGGAATGCTTCGCACCCTTTGTCCTTGTTTTAACCAGGACACTGCTCCAGAGAAGAGCCAGACCAGAGGCGTCGAAGCTGGCATCCTCACGGTTATTGTGCTGGAAGAGGCTGTTGTCTTAAAAATATCTTCCAGACCTGCCATCTGCATTTGTTTACCTGTTTGGCCTCAACTTCGCCTTGAAGATACGTTTTTTTGGGTACTCTAAGTACACTTTTGAGGTAATTGAGAATGTTTTCGTGGACCTGGGCATTCAGTGCTCTGCAAGGGTTAGGTTCCTCCAAACCAAGTTCTTCCTGTGACTAAGCGGGTGATTTGTGATCAAAGCAACGGTCTTTGAAACTCAAGAAACCCATTTGTGCAGTTGAGATCTTCCTATTCTTCTGCTAAAAGACTGGGTCTGTTCAAGACTGGGACTACCTGCTTGACATGTTTTAACTAGCTAGGTGAACACCTTTTAAGAGTTTTCAGTTACATTGACAGAATGTTTGCCCTACAACCTGTTGGAATAAAAAAACTAAGGGTTTTGTTCAGTGAGGTTGACAGAATATTTGCACTACAAACAAGATTCCTGAATGTTTCATATATGCAACATTGGGCTTAAGGAGTATGACTTTGATCTGGTTTGAAATGCATTCTTAGGAGTGTAGTGTGTTACCACTGAAGTCCAGCATTGTATATTTGCTACATTTCCAGAAAAACAACAAAAGTTTTTATTGTGAAAACTGCACTGTTTTGTGCACTGCGCTTTTGATTTGTGAAATTTATGGGTGTGGTTTTGGAAAAATCAAATGGTTCAAAACTACTTATTATGTGCATTGGTTGCTCAGTGGATTGTGGTTATGCATATAATTGGTACCATTGGAAAGAAAACACTGAAGTTTGTAGAAATTTTTAAATAATGTAGGAGAATATAACACAATAGATATGGTAGGAGAAAATCCAAAGAAAAACAAACCAGAATTTATTTTATTTGAGAGCCCATGCTCTTTCAATGGAACGTATAGGGAAATTAAATCTAGCTCCCAGTATGCAATTCCTATGGCTTCCACAGGGTGTCAGTAGTCTTTGTTCAAGGTTTCAGGCTTGTATCTTCCAAACGAGTAAGAAATTAGTTTTACTACAGGGACGCAGACTTGGAAATTCTTTAATGTGCGCGCGATGAAGAGGACGCGCACCTGCTAATATCGCTCTCCTATTGAACATACTTCTTTCCGTATGAAATATTATAGTTTAATTACAATTTAGGATATCTGAGGATTGTATAGAAATGTATTTTGACTTGTTTAAACAAGGTTATGGGGTACATTTTCGGATCCCTATCTTGCCATGTTGAACAAGTGGATTACTCAAATCGATGGCGCCAACTAAACAGACTTTTTGGGATATAAAGAAGGATTTTATCTAACAAAACAACACTACATGTTATAGCTGGGACCTTTTGAATGACCAATCAGAGGAAGATTTTCAAAAAGTATGTGAATATTTAATCGCTAATTGTAAATTTATGAAACCTGTGCCGGTGGAAAAATATTTTGATGTGGGCCACTATCCTCAATCGCATGGCATGCTTTCGCTGTAAAGCCTACTGTAAATCGGACAGTGCAGTTAGATTATCAAGAATGAGCTTTTAACCCTTTCATGCGTTAGTTCCAAATAATTTTAACGGTCGCGCTAGCGTGAGATTCTCTATGCAGGTGATAATAGAACGTTCTCTCCATTACAGAATGTGATTGTTACGCAACTGTACATTTAATCCGTGCTGCCGTCAAACCAAAGCAAACAGTGTGTTTTTATTTATAGACTATTTTCAACTTGTCCATTTCAAATTAGTGTTTTATTTTTTAAGAACAGTTTGAATTGAGGTGTGTTCCGCCTCATTCATTAACATAAGTAGTCATTTTTACTTTTGCGGACCAATACATTTATTTTTACATTTCTGACCCAGACAAAATTCCTCAAACACTTCCCAATTCTTTGTGCAGTTGAATGCACACACGTGTTCACATTTTCCGTCTGTTGCCTGCATCGCAGTCATAGTTGTTTTCTTATCAATAATAACTTTGGAAATGTGTGCGCTTATATCAAAGTAAGTGCCTTATTACGTTATAATAGTTTATGCATGTCGTGTTATGTCTTTTCTACTGTAGCATAATATTTGTGTATATTCCTTATAACTG
This sequence comes from Oncorhynchus masou masou, assembly GCF_036934945.1. NCBI lineage: Eukaryota > Metazoa > Chordata > Actinopteri > Salmoniformes > Salmonidae > Oncorhynchus > Oncorhynchus masou. Next base: position 483,385 of record NW_027016551.1, on the reverse strand, counting down.
TGGACACGCGAGGTAATGTTACTCATTTCATAACCTTTATGGTGTTATACTCAATGCTTAGGTAGCTAGCTACATTATTCTATTAGCTCTTGGAAACAATGCTAATTGCGTCAGAGAAGTATTAGCATGTGTTGTATTTTGAAGCTACCCTGGCCTCATGACTCCCAAGTGGCGCAGTTGTCTAAGGCACAGCATCTTAGTGCTAGAGGCGTCACTACAGACACCCAGGTTCAAATCCAAACGGTGTTTCTATCAAAGTAAGTGCCTTATTACATTATTATAGTTTATGTATGTTGTGTTATACCATTTCTACTGTAGCTCACTGTGTATGGAGCACAATTGGAAGCTTCCGGCGCCGACAGAGATGGCCGCCTCGCTTCGCGTTCCTAGTAAACTATGCAGCTTTTTTTAACGTGTTATTTCTTACATTAGTACCCCAGGTCATCTTAGGTTTCATTACATACAATCGAGAAGAACTACTGAATATAAGATCAGCGTCAACTCACCATCGGTACGACCAAGAATATGTTTTTCGCGACGCGGATCCTGTGTTCTGCCTTACAAACAGGACAACGGAATGGATCGCATGCAGCGACCCAAAAAAACGACTCCGAAAAAGAGGGAAACGAGGCGGTCTTCTGGTCAGACTCCGGAGACGGGGGCGGTGTTGCACTCTACTGCAAAGATAGCATGCAGAGTTCTGTCCTACTATCCAGGTCTGTACCCATACAATTTGAACTTCTACTTTTAAAAATCCAACCTCTCTAAAAACAAGTCTCTCCCCGTTGCAGTCTGCTATAGACCACCCTCTGCCCCCAGTTGTGCTCTGGACACCATATGTGTGTCAGGACCCGGTTTAGAACCTGGGTCTCCGGAGTGAGAAACAGTCACTTAACCAACTGAGCCACGAATAGACAGCAGAACCCAGAAGATGAGGCAGACACAGCAGTACTTAAGACGGTGTATTTAATAAAGAAAAAATCCTAAAATACAAAAATGGCAAATCCAAAAGGTGGTAGGTAAAACACAAAAGAACTCAAAAGAAACTCACCAAAAATAAACAAAAACAAAAAACAGAATACCACAAGAACGTCACCCGGAATCGACAAGAGCACACAGAACACTAGGGCAGGGTGCTAACATACAAACACAGAGCACAGAACTGAGGGAAACAAAGGGTTTAAATACAATCAGGGGAAACGAGACACAGGTGCAAACAATAATGGGGATCAAGGGAAAAACACAGGGACAAAAAGCACAATGGGGACATCTACTGACAAAAACCCGGAACAACCCTGGCCAAATCCTGACAGAATCCCCCTAGGAACGGCTCCTGACGTTCCTACCAGCTCTCTCAGGGTGGAGGACCCTGAACTGACGAATGAGGTCAGGGTCCAGGATGTCTTTGGCAGGAACCCAGGAGCGCTCCTCAGGACCGTAGCCTTCCCAGTCCACCAGATACTGCCAGGACCGCTGCACCCGGCGGGAATCCAGTATCCGGTGGACGGTATAAGCCGGCTGGCCTCCAATGACACGAGGCGGAGGGGGAGGTCTGTCTGCCGGGACAAGGGGAGAAAAAACAACAGGTTTTAACAATGACACATGAAATGTGGGATTAATCTTAAGGGATCTGGGTAAGTGTAGGCGATAAGAAACTGGGTTAACTCTCCTGGCAACCTTGAAGGGACCGATGTATTTTTGGGACAGCTTGCGAGACTCCACCCGTAGAGGTAAGTCTCTTGTGGAAAGCCAGACTCTCTGGCCGGGGCGCAGGGTAGGCCCGGGACGGCGACGTCTGTTGGCTTGTTGTTGATACCTCTGTGAGGAACGTATCAGATTAAGACGGGTCTTCCTCCACATAAGCCGACAGTGTCTGACGAACCTCAAGGCTGAAGGCACTCTGACTTCTGCCTCCTGGTCCGGGAACAATGGAGGAGCATAGCCAAACTGACACTCGTGCGGGGACATACCAGTGGAGGAGGAGCGCAAGGTGTTGTGCGCGTATTCGGCCAAAACAATAAAGGATGACCATGTGGACGGGTTGTCACGAGTCATACATCGGAGGGTGGTTTCCAGCTCTTGATTCATCCTCTCTGTTTGGCCGTTGGACTCCGGATGATACCCTGAAGATAGACTGGCAGAAGGCCTTCCAAAACCTTGAGGCGAACTGGGGACCTCTGTCAGAAACCACATCTTGAGGAATGCCGAAGACTCGAACACATGATTAATTACCAACTCAGCCGTTTCCTTGGCAGAAGGTAACTTAGTCAGAGGGACGAACCTGGCCGCCTTAGAAAACCTGTCGATTATGACTAGGATAGTAGTATTGCCATGGGATGGAGGAAGTCCAGTAATAAAGTCCAATGAGATATGGGACCAGGGTCTGTGGGGAACAGGTAAAGGATGAAGGAGTCCTTGAGGGCGGAGGTGAGAAGATTTGCCCTGGCAGCACACGGGGCAGGCATTGACGAAAGTGGCAACGTCTTCTCTTATGGTAGGCCACCAGAACTTACGCTGGATGAACTCCAAGGTGCGACCTACGCCCGGATGACAGGTGAGGCGAGAGGAGTGCCCCCACAGAAGGACCTGAGTCCTCACTGCCTTGGGGACAAACAACCGATTGGCAGGGCCTCCTTTAGGGTCCGGTTCGCTAGCTTGAGCACGTCTCACGGTATCCTCAACTTGCCACGAGATCGGAGCCACAATCTTAGCAGCAGGAAGGACAGGCATGTCCGTGTCATCTCGAATGGCAGGAGCGTAGACTCGGGACAGGGCATCCGGTTTGAGATTCTTCGACCCGGGCCGATAGGTGAGGATAAACTGGAATCGATTGAAGAAAAGAGACCATCTAGCTTGTCTAGAGTTCAATCGCTTCGCCTGCTGGATATACTCCAGATTTTTGTGGTCCGTAAGCACTTGAAACGGGTGAGAAGCCCCTCGAGCCAGTGTCTCCATTCCTTCAATGCCATCTTAACCGCTAGGAGTTCACGATCCCCACATCGTAGTTCCTCTCAGTCGGGGTAAGCCGGTGTGAGAAGAAAGCGCACGGATGAAGCTTCTTGTCTTCACCCCTCTGAGACAGGACAGCTCCAACACCAACCTCTGATGCGTCTACCTCCACCACAAATGGTTCATCCGTAGTCGGTAGTATCAGGATGGGAGCAGAGAGGATGCGCTGCTTGAGTCCTTGGAAGGCCGTCTCAGCTTCTCTTCCCAAAAAACCTTGCATTGCCACCTTTGGTTAAAGCTGAGAGAGGAGCTGCCACCAAACTGAAGTTCTTGATGAACTTGCGGTAAAAGTTTGTGAAGCCCAGGAAACGCTGAACATCCTTAACGGATTTGGGGGTGGGCCAATCCGCTACCGCCCCTACCTTCCTAGGGTCCATTTGGATTCGACCGGGTTCCACTACAAATCCCAGGAATTGTACTCGGGATGAATGGAATTCACATTTTTCCGGCTTAACGTACAGATGGCTGTCCAGGAGGTGTTTGAGTACTTGTCTGACATGCTTAGTGTGTTCTTGAAGGGAGCTTGAAAAGATGAGGATGTCATCCAAGTAAACAAACACAAATATGTTAAGCATATCCCTAAGCACATCGTTTATGAGCGCTTGGAACACCGCTGGGGCGTTGGTCAGGCCGAAGGGCATCACCAAGTATTCATAGTGACCAGTATGCGTGTTGAAAGCGGTCTTCCACTCGTCACCAGGTCTGATCCGCACAAGATGGTATGCGTTCCGCAGGTCAAGCTTAGTGAAAACAACTGCTTCCTGGAGCAGCTCGAAGGCTGTGGCCATAAGGGGTAGCGGGTAACGGTTACGGACGGTTATGTCATTGAGTCCCCGGTAGTCGATGCAAGGACGTAACCCACCATCTTTCTTGGCCACAAAGAAAAACCCTGCTCCCGCCGGGAGGTTGATGGACGCATGAGGCCTGCTTCCAGAGAGTCCTTGATGTAGGTATCCATAGCAGCTCGTTCGGGTGGAGATAGGGAAAAGATCCGACCCCTGGGGGGCAAGTGCCCGGAAACAGGTCGATGGGGCAATCGTAAGGTCTATGGGGTGGTAGCATGGTGGCCCTCTGTTTGCTAAACACCAGTTTGAGGTCATGGTAACACTCGGGAACTCGGGTCAGGTCGATGGATTCTAAAGACTCGGGAGTAGAACTCGGGGAATTCTGGAAAATACAAGTAGCTTGGCACGTAGGACCCCACTGCTTGATAGTGCCCACAGACCAGTCGATGTGAGGGTTATGGCTGTGAAGCCAGGGGTATCCAAGGACGAGAGGGAACTCGGAACAGGAGATCAAATGAAAGTTCATCAATTCCTGGTGTTGTGAAACTGAAAGTCTCAAGGAGGTAGTGACATGAGTGACAAGTCCAGATCCCAAAGGGCTTCCATCCAATGTAGTAACCCTCATGGGGTCACTTAGAAGTTCAGAGGGAACGCCATTCTCCTTCGCCCAGACACCATCCATGAAGTTACCTGCGGCTCCAGAGTCTACCAAGGCTTGAAGGTGAAGCTTGTGGTTGTCCCAGGAGAGGGTGACTGGAATGAGCAGACGGGAGTTGGACGGATGGGAGGAGGTTATGTTTCCCGTTACAGTTCCCCCGGTCTGTACGGGACAGAGCGTTTCCCTGGAGCCCGGGACACGTGGAACGGAAATGGCCCGGTTTGCCGCAATATAGACAGCGTCGCTCCCTCATCCGGCGGTCTCTCTCAGCCTGGGAGATGCGTCCAATCTGCATGGGTTCCGGTGGAGCCAGTGATGATAAAGGTGGGGACTCGGAGCTGGGACTGATAGGAGCTAGAGGTCTACGGTTGAGTTCTTCTCTCTCAGACGCTGGTCAATGCGTGAGGCCAACTTGATCAGGGACTCGAGATTGTCCGGTGGTTCACGAGTGGCCAGTTCATCTTGGATAGTGTCGGAAAGGCCTTTCAGAAAGCACACCGTGAGCGCCTCGTTGTTCCAGCCACTCGCTGCTGCCACCGTGCGGAACTGGATGGCATAGTCCGTCACGCTGCGCCAACCTTGATGGAGAGTCAGGAGCTGTTTGGCTGAGTCAGAACCACTGCTTGGGCCTTGAAACACTCGTTTGAATTCCTCAGCAAAGGCAGAGTAGCTGGCACAGCAGGAACTATGGGCATCCCACACAGCAGTAGCCCAGGCCAGGGCTTTTTCCGACAGCAGGGTGATGATATATGCGATCTTAGACCGGTCGGTGGGAAACGACGAGGGTTGCAGCTCAAAGGAGAGAGAACATTGAGTGAGAAACCCTTTACAAGCACTTGGATCACCTGAGAACCGTTGGGGAGGTGGAAGACGAGGTTCAGCCAGGGGGTTAACTGCCATGGGTACGTGAACTTGAGGTACTGGGACGGGAACTGTTGCCGGGGTAAGTCGATCAGATATTTGCTTAATGGAAGTCAGCATCTCCGACAGAAGATGAGAATGTCTAGCCATTAAGGCCTCTTGCTGAACCAGGGCGGCTTCGTGGCGTTGGACAGTCTCCTGGTGGTGGGACAGCGTGGCAAAAAGGTCCTGGGAACTGGCTGCCTCTGGGTTCATTTTTGGCTCTGTGTTTCTGTCAGGACCCGGTTTAGAACCTGGGTCTCCGGAGTGAGAAACAGTCACTTAACCAACTGAGCCACGAATAGACAGCAGAACCCAGAAGATGAGGCAGACACAGCAGTACTTAAGACGGTGTATTTAATAAAGAAAAAATCCTAAAATACAAAAATGGCAAATCCAAAAGGTGGTAGGTAAAACACAAAAGAACTCAAAAGAAACTCACCAAAAATAAACAAAAACAAAAAACAGAATACCACAAGAACGTCACCCGGAATCGACAAGAGCACACAGAACACTAGAGCAGGGTGCTAACATACAAACACAGAGCACAGAACTGAGGGAAACAAAGGGTTTAAATACAATCAGGGAAAACGAGACACAGGTGCAAACAATAATGGGGATCAAGGGAAAAACACAGGGACAAAAAGCACAATGGGGACATCTACTGACAAAAACCCGGAACAACCCTGGCCAAATCCTGACAATGTGAACTGATTGCCCCCCATCTATCTTCAGAGCTCGTGCTGCTAGGCGACCTAAACTGGAACATGCTTAACACCCCAGCCATCCTACAATCTAAACTTGATGCCTTCAATCTCACACAAATTATCAATGAACCTACCAGGTACCTCCCCAAAGCCTTAAACACGAGCACCCTCATAGATATCATCTGAACCAACTTGCCCTCTAAATACACCTCTGCTGTCTTCAACCAAGACCTCAGCGATCACTGCCTCATTGCCTGCATCCGTAATGGGTCAGCGGTCAAACGACCCCCACTCATCACTGTAAAATGCTCCCTGAAACACTTCAGCGAGCAGGCCTTTCTAATCGACCTGGCCGGGGTATCCTGGAAGGATATTGATCTCATCCCGTCAGAAGAGGATGCCTGGATATTTTTTTTAAATGCCTTCCTAACCATCTTAAATAAACATGCCCCATTCATGAAGAACCAGGAACAGATATAGCCCTTGGTTCTCCCCAGACCTGACTGCCCTTAACAAACACAAAAACATCCTATGGCGTTCTGCATTAGCATCGAACAGCCCCCGTGATATGCAGCTGTTCAGGGAAGCTAGAAACCATTATACACAGGCAGTTAGAAAAGCCAAGGCTAGCTTTTTCAAGCAGAAATTTGCTTCCTGCAACACTAACTCAAAAAAGTTCTAGGACACTGTAAAGTCCATGGAGAATAAGAACACCTCCTCCCAGCTGCCCACTGCACTGAAGATAGGAAACACTGTCACCACTGATAAATCCACCATAATTGAGAATTTCAATAAGCATTTTTCTACGGCTAGCCATGCTTTCCACCTGGCTACTCCTACCCCGGTAAACAGCACTGCAACCCCCCACAGCAACTCGCCCAAGCCTTCCCCATTTCTCCTTCTCCCAAATCCGTTCAGCTGATGTTCTGAAAGAGCTGCAAAATCTGGACCCCTACAAATCAGCCGGGCTAGACAATCTGGACCCTTTCTTTCTAAAATTATCTGCCGAAATTGTTGCCACCCCTATTACTAGCCTGTTCAACCTCTCTTTCGTGTCGTCTGAGATCCCCAAAGATTGGAAAGCAGCTGCGGTCATCCCCCTCTTCAAAGGGGGGGACACTCTTGACCCAAACTATATATAGTCACCCCCAAAACCAATTCTTTCTTTGGCCGCCTCTCCTTCCAGTTCTCTGCTGCCAATGACTGGAATGAACTACAAAAAGCACTGAAACTGGAAACACTTATCTCCCTCACTAGCTTTAAGCACCAACTGTCAGAGCAGCTCACAGATTACTGCATCTGTACATAGCCCACCTATATTTTAGCCCAAACAACTACCTCTTTCCCTACTGTATTTAATTTATTTATTTTGCTCCTTTGCACCCCATTATTTGTATTTCTACTTTACACATTCTTCCATTGCAAATCTACCATTCCAGTGTTTTACTTGCTATATTGCATTTACTTTGCCACCATGGCCTTTTTTTGCCTTTACCTCCCTTATCTCATCTCATTTGCTAACATCGTTATTAGACTTGTTTATACTGTATTATTGACTGTATGTTTGTTTTGCTCCATGTGTAACTCTGTGTCGTTGTATGTGTCGAACTGCTTTGCTTTATCTTGGCCAGGTCGCAATTGTAAATGAGAACTTGTTCTCAACTTGCCTACCTGGTTAAATAAAGGTGAAATAAATAAAATAAATAAATAAAATGTACATATTCTTTATCCCCCTACACCTGTGTGTATAAGACAGTAGTTTTGGAATTGTTAGTTAGATTACTTGTTGGTTATTACTGCATTGTCGGAACTAGAAGCACAAGCCCTGCCCTGCCTTTCTAAAGTCTTCAAAGGCCAAGTTAATAAACAGATCACCGACCATTTCGAATCCCACAGTACCTTCTCCGCTGTGCCATCCAGTTTCCGAGCTGGTCAAGGGTGCACCTCAGCCACGTTTAAGGTACTAAACGATATCATAACCGCCATCGATAAGACAGTACTGTGCAGCCGTCTTCAGCGACCAAGGCTTGGCCAAGGCTTTCGACTCTGTCAATCACTGTATTCTTATCGGCAGACTTTCTCAAATGACTGCCTCGCCTGGTTCACCAACTAGTTCTCAAATCAGAGGGCCTGTTGTCTGGACCTCTGGCAGTCTTTATGGGGGTACTACCTGGCTCAATTCCCGGGCAGACTCTTTTCTCTGTATGTATCAACAATGTCGCTTTTGCTGCGGGTGAATCCCTGATCCACCTCTACGCAGACGACACCATTCTGTATACATCCCTTCTTTGGACACTGTGTTAACAAACCTTCCGGGTGGCGCAGTGGTGAAGGGTGCTGTACTGCAGCGCCAGCTGCGCCACCAGAGGCTCTGGGTTCATGCCTAGGCTCTGTCGTAACCGGCCGTGACCGGGAGGTTTGTTTGACAACTACAAATACCTAGGTGTCTGGCTACACTGTAAACTCTCCTTCCAGAGTCATATTAAACATCTCTAATCCTAGAATCGGTTTATTCTATTTCGCAACAAATCCACCTTCACTCACGCCACCAAACATACCCCCGTAAAACTGACTATCCTACCGATCCTTGACTTCGGCGATGTCATTTACAGAATAGCATCCAACACTCTACTTAGCAGACTATCACAGTGCCATCCGTTTTGTCACCAATGCTCCATATACCACCCACCACTGCGACCTGTTTTATGGATCAAGCCTTAGCAGTCATTCTGATCTCATATCCAATAACCAGTGCTCTCGTTTATGTTGCTGTCTAGCGGTTCTACATTTGCGATGCACCCACTCGACTGTCCACGTTTTTATGTGCAATGGTCTTTTGAGTTGAACATTTGGTGTGTGTATTTTTAAATTTAATTTATATGTTACAGCACTTTGGTTTCAATAATAAATATATTGAAATGGAACCAAATTATCTGTTTGTGTTAAGCCTATTTAAATCGGATAGATGGTCTACTACGGTATTGTTCGTATGTGATAGTCTGCCTGTAACCAGCCTGAGTATTCCTATTGTATTCAGAGTAGAGAAATTAATCAAATTGGAAAGGAGCTATTATCAGGCTGGTTAATGCGATGCATGTCTGTTGAATTTGGAAAATTCCACCCGCACTCGGCCCCGCCCCACCTACTCAGTCAATCAGGTGTTGCGGACGTGGAAAATGGCATACTTTTAAATAAATGGTATGTGCTAAATAGTATGCGACGATGAGTATATAGAATGCAGTTTAAGTATGTAGTACGCTAGTATGGGTATTCAAACACATTTTTAAAAACTTTTAAACTCGGGCATAACAGAGATGCTAGTTTTAGGTCCCAAGAAACAAAGAGATCTGCTGTTGGATCAGACAATTAATCTCGATGGTTGTACAGTCTCCTCAAATAAAACTGTGAAGGACCTCGGCGTTACACTGGACCCTGCTCTCTCTTTTGACGAACATATCAAGAATATTTCAAAGACAGATTTTTTCCATCTTCGTAATATTGCAAAATCCTGAAGCTTTTTGTTTAAAAAATTATGCATAAACGCTAATCCATGCTTTTGTCACTTCTGGGTTAGACTACTGCAATCCGCTACTCTCAGGCTCCCCGGATAAATCACTAAATAAGCTTAATTTAGTGCTAAACACGCCTACTAGAATCCTGTCTAGAACTCCAAAAATGAATCATATGACTCCAGTGCTAGCCTCTCTACATTGGCTTCCTGTTAAGCTAGGGCTGATTTTAAGTGTTACTGCTAACCTACAAAGCATTACATGGGCTTGTTACTACCTATCTCTCCGATTTGGTCCTGCCATACATACCTACGTATGCTACGGTTACAAGACACAGGCCTCCTTATTGTCCCTAAGCAAACAGCTGGAGGCAGGGCTTTCTCCTATAGAGCTAGATTTTTTTATGGAAGGATCTGCCTTTCCATGTGAGAGACGCAGACTCGGTCTCAACCTTTAAGACTTTACTGAAGACTCATCTCTTCAGTAGGTTCTATGATTGAGTGTAGTCTGGCCCAGGGGCGCAAAGGTGAACGGCAAGGCACTGGAGCAACGAACTGCCCTTGCTATCGCTCTCCAGAGATTCTCTGCCTCTTACCCTATTACAGGGACTGGGTCACTGGCTTACTAGTGCTCTTCCATGCCGTCCCTAGGAGGGGTGCGTCACTTGAGTGGGTTGAATCAAAGACGTGATCTTCCTGTCCGGTTTTGCGCCACCTTGGGTTTGTGCGGTGGAGAAGATTTTCATGGGCTATACCCCTCTAGTGGTGTGGGAGCTGTGCTTTGACAAAGTGGGTGGTTTTATATCCTGCCTGGTTGGCCCTGTCCGGGGTATTGTTGGAAGGGGCCACAGTGTCCCCCGACCCACCCGTCTCAGTTTCCAGTATCTATGCTGCAATAGTCTGTGCTGGGGGACAAGGTTCAGTCTGGTGTAATATCTGGTGTAATTCTCCTGTCTTATCTGGTGTCCTGTGTGAATTTAAGTATACTCGCTCTAACTCCGCTCTCTCCCTCCCAGAGGACCCGAGGCCTAGGATCATGTCTCAGGACCTCCTGGCCTGATTAAATCAAATGTATTTATATAGCCCTTCTTACATCAGCTGATATCTCAAAGTGCTGTACAGAAACCCAGCCTAAAACCCCAAACAGCAAGCAATGCAGGTGTAGAAGCACGGTGGCTAGGAAAAACTCCCTCGAAAGACCAAAACCTAGGAAGAAACCTAGAGAGGAACCAGGCTATGAGGGGAGGCCAGTCCTCATCTGGCTGTGCCGGGTTGAGATTATAACAGAACATGGCCAAGATGTTAAATTTCATAAATGACCAGCATGGTCAAAAAAAATCAGTCGTTGTCGAGGGTGCAGAAAGTCAGCACCTCAGGAGTAAATGTCAGTTGGATGAATCCTGGCCGTCCCCAATCCACCTGGTCACCCTGCTGCTACAATTTCAACGATTCCGCCATGCGGCTAGGGAACCCTGACCTGGTCACTGGACGTGCTACCTTGTCCCAGACCTGCTGTTTTCAACTCTCTCTCTCTCTCTACCGCACCTGCTGACTTGACCTCTGAATGCTCGGCTATGAAAAGCCAACTGACCTGTTGCACCTCTACAAGCACTGTGATTATTATTGACCCTGCTGGTCATCTATAAACGTCTGAACTGCTTGAACATTCTGGCCTTAAATGGCCATGTGCTCTTATAATCTCCACCAGGCACAAAGAGAAAAAGACTGGCCACCCATCAGAGCCTGGTTCCTCTCCAGGATTCTTACTTGTTTCCTGCCTTTCTAGGGTGCTTGCAAAGCCACCATGCTTCTACATCTGCATTGCTTGCTATTTGGGGTTTTAGGCTGGGTTTGATTGAATGCATCTTCTTTCTGGAAAGAATTAGACTTGAGTATTTTTTGACTGAAACAAATATATATATTCGTAGCTACAGTATGCAAATATAAAAATGACTTGTTTATATACAGAGAAATGTGTTTGTCAACATGATTATGATACGATGTATGAATTGTTTGTCTTTTTAAATCTGATTTACGTTATGAATTTATAAATAGAGGAGTATTCATGAAGACCCATTTGACTGTGCTGGCAACTTGAAATTAAATTACATTATGAAATGCATATAAAATGTATCAGCAAGCCAGTATATGTCAGTACTAAGTTTTTTTTATTTTAATAAAAGTGCAAGTTTTAGCTAGCATACAAGTAAAAAAGTAAACAGAACAGTGTAATATGTATTTACATCTTGGCTATCAGCCTGTACCAAATGGTAGACATGGTAGGGGGGTCGTCCCCTTGTGGCATGCTGGTGTAAGAGGAAAGTGGCTCCATATTTCCAAAAATAATACTGTATATTATTAAAAAACCTCTTTAAACATATTTTTAAATGTGACTATATGAAAATGTGACTTTATGGAAAAAAACAACTTCAATCGTTTTTCAAATCTAGAAATGTCCAGTGGCATTGGTTTTCCAGTAGACAGGTGTGCCTGGTCTCTAATTGGCTTTCTGTGGAGCCATTAGTTTCTGTCCTATTCTCTGGTTGGACAGAGGCAGGTGTAGGGGCAGGGAGGTGGTGAGGGTGGTGTCCTTTCCTTCCTAGCCCCCCAGTGCAGCCAAAGCATAGCACCTGACCTGGCCATGGGTCATAATGATGACCTCAAATGTCATCAGAGATCAAAGGGAAAGTCTTGCTCACCCCTAGGTGGTGGATTTCTTCTCCCATTCCTGTGTGTGCAGAGAGAACAGCATTAATACCAACCATGATAGTTTCTGTATGTTACATTGTTTGAAGCTATTAAGTTGTTATCATGGCTCTTCATATAGCTCCAATTATTTAATTTGAGACGTTACATTTCTTCAGCCATATCCCTGAAAACAGGCCCCATACAAAAATAATTGTGCCTTTAAAGTGGTGGTCACCAACCTTTTCTGAGTCAAGATCACTTTCAGAGTCAAAATGCAAGCCGAAGTCTTACCGCTCAGATAAAAAAAATCATGACTTAAAAAATGTAAACCTATGCAGCATTAACCTAATAAAAACAGTTCTGCAATGAGGTTTGTGCAGTAGGCCTAATACATTATCACAGCATATTGGCTATGCTTGCCCTTCTCAGACTATATTATATTTCAAAACTTGAGCTACATGATAACAAAATTTATCAGTTTTATTACTTGCGAAGCACTGCTGAGCATACATTTAAATAATGTACTTTATTTTACCAGACTACTGGTACCTGCATGCAGCCGATGGTCAGTCTCAGCAGAGGGAAGGAGAGAACAGCAGAGGGTTCGCCTCTCAAAGTCCCTGCTCTCTCCCACCGGTGAGATTGACCAGAAAGAAGGGACAATGTCTTCCGCATGATGACGAAACTTGAGAAGAACCACATTATTTCTGTCTCAGCCACAAATGAATGTTGTTGTTCCTTTGAAGTTAAATATTCCTCAATATTAAAATAGACACGACGAGCCGCTAATAATAAAAATGCAGGCCTATCAATATACTTGGCTACTCATTCAATGCAGCTGTAGTGCTGGTTGTAGGGAGAAGCACATTTGTAAAGGTGTTGGAAAAAAACAGTGTTGACAGTGCTGAATAAAAACTTAAACACAAACTCACTCTTTGCTGTTTTCTTTGACTGTCTCTCTCTGGTCATGGTTTAAAAAAGTTATGAAATCTCACGAAGGCGAGTAGCAACTTTGCTGTGGGTGGGGTTGTGGAAGCTGCAGGCACAGTGATTTGAGCTATCCAATTGGTCAGTAGTAGGTGTTTTGATTTAGCTCTCCATGTCCAAATCATATGGTTCAAAATGGGGACACTTTGCCTACCCGGCGTGTAGGGCAGTTGATTCAAGTACACCTACCGCCAACAGCCCAAGACGAGAAAAAAAAAGAGAAGCTCAAGGCTTTAATCGTTGGATTTCCACAGAAATGTTTGTAGATTGACTGATTGGTGACCACTGATTTAAAGTACTGGTTCTCAAACCTCTCCTCAGGGACCTCCAGACGTTTTCACACTTGTTGTAGCTCCGAACTAGCTCACCTGATTCACTCAACTAGTCAAGAGCTTGATAAGTTGAATCAGATGTGCTAGCTCAGGAATAAATCAAATACATGGAATGGCTGGGGGTCCCTGAGGAGAGGTTTGAGAACCACTGCTTTAAAGGATGTCAATCTCAGAGGCAGTCTTGCATTTTGCCTCCTTTCCTCTGGCCAGTGTAAGAATAGTACTGAGTCAGAGTAAATGTACAGTGGCAAGGAAAAGTATGTGAACCCTTATGAAATAGTTGGATTTCTGCATAAATTGGTCATAGAATTGGATCTGATCTTCATCTAGGTCAGAACAATAGCCAAACACAATCTTCTTCAACTAATAACAAACAGTTATACGTTTTCAAGACTTTATTGAACACACCGTGTAAACATTCACAGTGCAGGGTGGAAAAAGTGAACCCTTGGATTTAATAACTGGTTGACCCTCCTTTGGCAGCAGTAACCTCAACCAAACGTTTTCTATAGTTGCGGATCAGACCTGCACAACGGTCAGGAGGGAATTTGGACCATTCCTCTTTACAAAACTGTTTCAGTTCAGCAATATTCTTGTGATGTCTGGTGTGAACGGCTCTCGAGGTCATGCCACAGCATCTCAATCGTGTTGAGGTCAGGACTCTGACTGGGCCACTCCAGAAGGCCATCTGTTGTTGATTTACTTCTGTGTTTTGAGTCATGGTTCTGTTGCATCACCCAACTTCTGTTGAGCTTCAATTGGCGGACCGATAGCCAAACATTCTCCTGCAAAATGTCTTGATAAACTTGGGATTTTTTCCCGTTGATAATAGCAAGCTGTCCAGGCCCTGAGGCAGCAAATCAGCACCAAACCATGATGCTCCCTCCACTATACTTTTAATGTTGGTGGGCTGTGCCTTTTTTTCTCCACACAGTGTTGTGTGTTCTTTCCAAACAACTCAACTGTAGTTTAATCTGTCCACAGAATATTTGGCAAGTAGTGCATGGAACATCCAGGTGCACATTTGCAAACTGCAAACGTGAAGCAATGTTATTTTTATTTTTTTATTCTTCTTCCGTGGTGTCTTCCCATGAACACCATTCTTTTTTAGTGTGTTACGTATCGTAGACTCGTCAACAAAGATGTTAGCATGTTCCAGAGAATTCTGCAAGTCTTTAGCTGACACTAGGATTCTTCTTAACCTCATTGAGCATTCTGCGCTGTACTCTTGCAGTCCTCTTCGCAGGGCGGCCACTCCTAAGGAGAGTAGCAACAGTGCTGAACTTTCTCCATTTATAGACCCTTTGTCTTACCTTGGACTGATGAACATCAAGGCTTTTAGAGATACTTTTGTAACCCTTTCTAGCTTTATGCAAGTCAACAATTCTTACACTTAGGTCTTATGAGATTTCTTTTGTTCGAAGCATGGTTGATACCAGGCAATGCTTCTCGTGAATAGCAAACTCAATTTTTTTGAGTGATTTTACAGGGCAAGGCAGCTCTAACCAACATCTCCAATCTCATCTCATTGATTGGACTCCAGGTTAGCAGACTCCTTAATCCAATAAGTATTTGGAGAAGTCATTAACCTAGGGGTTCACATACTTTTTTCAACCTGCACTGAATGTTTAAATGATGTATTCAATATGGAAAAATTAAATAACTTCTTGTTTGTCTATTGTTGTGACTTAGATGAAGATCAGATAAAATTTGATGACAAATTTATGCAGACATCCAGGTAATTCCAAAGGGTTCACATACTTTTTCTTGCCACTGTATGTGTGTGAGTAAATTAGTAAAAATGTGTGTTTGTGTGTGATCATATCAACAACATACAATACATTAAGAACACCTGTTTTTTCCATGACTGATTGACCAGGTGATTCCAGGTCAAAGCTATGGTTCCTTATTGATGTCACTTGTTAAATCCACTTCAATCAGTGTATGGTCCACCAACCAAAGGACATCCATCCAACTCAAAAAGTACATACATCAATGACCTTTAAAATGTGGGTTCCCCTTCATTATAGATCCAAATAAAGTACTCAAATGTCTGTGTGGGGGGGACGGACAATAACCTCTGACCTTAGCCTTCTGCAGGACGTTGCCTTTGCTGGATGCCATGATTGACAGGGGTCTATTCTTTAGCGCGGTGGCGGAGTTGACAGGAGAGGAGTCCCCATAGTTTGTGGGGGGAGAGGGAGTCTGTGGGGGACCCATGGATACCGCTTTCGCCTGTAACAAGAAAGTCAAGAACTGAATGCTTATTCTGAATGTTAGCTAGTTGACTTAGTGATGCTGAGGGGCATACTTCAATGCAAGCTAGATCTACTCAGGGTTCTCTCAAGATTCCTAGCTTCAGTTAGCTTCATATTCCAGCTCAGGCTTCATCCGTATTACGACATTGGATATTGCTTGTCTGCCAGCCGCTAACTCCAGTTGGCTTGTAAATGCACGTGCATGTCGCATGTGGCTAGTCGAACGCCAAACTCTTCATTGAGACTAGAGGTCGATTGATTATGATTTTTCAACGCCGATACCGATTATTGGAGGACCAAAAAAAGCTGATAATGACAATTACAACAATACTGAATTAACACTTATTTTAACTTAATATGATACATCCATAAAATCTATTTAGCCTCAAATAAATAATGAAACATGTTCAATTTGGTTTAAATAATGCAAAAACAAAGTGTTGGAGAAGAAAGTAAAAGTGCAATATGTGCCATGTAAGAAAACTAACGTTTAAGTTCCTTGCAGAGAACATGAGAACATTTGAAAGCTGGTGGTTCCTTTTAACATGAGTCTTCAATATTCCCAGGTAATTAGTTTTAGGTTGTAGTTATTATAGGACTATTTCTCTCTATACCATTTGTATTTCATTAACCTTTGACTATTGGATGTTCTTATAGGCACTTTAGTATAGCCCGTGTATAGCTTCCGTCCCTCTCCACGCTCCCCTACCTGGGCTCGAACAAGGAACACTTCGACAACAGCCACCCTCGAAGCAGCATTACCCATGCAGAGCAAGGGGAACAACCACTCCAAGTCTCAGAGCGAGTGACGTTTGAAACGCTATTAGCGCGCACCCCGCTAACTAGCTAGCCATTTCACATCGGTTACACCAGCCTAATCTCGGGAGTTGATAGGCTTGAAGTCATAAACAGCGCAATGCTTGAAGCATTGTGAAGAGCTGCTGGCAAAACGCACACAATTGCTGTTTGAATGAATGCTTACGAGCCTGCTGCTGCCTACCATTGCTCAGTCAGACTGCTCTATCAAATCATAGACTTAATTATGTCATAATAACACACAAAAATACAAGCCTTTAGGTCATTAATTTGGTCCAATCCAGAAACTCTCATCTCGAAAACAAAACATTTATTCTTTCAGTGAAATACGGAACCGTTACGTATTTCATCTAACGGTTGCATCCATAAGTCTAAATATTCCTGTTACATTGCACAACCATCAATGTTATGTTATAATTACGTAAAATTCTGGCAAACTAGTTCGCAATGAGCCAGGCGGCCCAAACTGTTGCATATACCCTGACTCTGCGTGCAACGAACACAAGAGAAGTGACACAATTTCGCTTGGTTAATATTGCCTGCTAACCTGGATTTCTTTTAGCTAACTATGCAGGTTTAAAAATATATACTTCTGTGTATTGATTTTAAGAAAGGCATTGATGTTTATGGTTAGGTGCAGTCGTGCAAAGATTGTGCTTTTTTCGCAAATGCGCTTTTGTTAAATCATCCCCCTTTTGGTGAAGTTGGCTGTCTTTGTTAGGAATAAAGTCTTCACACAGTTTGCAATGAGCTAGGCGGCCCAAACTGCTGCATATACCCTGACTCTGTTGCAAGAGAAGTGACACCATTTTTCCTAGTTAAAAGAAATTCATGTTAGCAGGCAATATTAACTATATATTTTTAAACCTGCATTTTTACTTTGTGTATTGATTTTTTAGAAAGGCATTGATGTTTATGGTTAGGTACACGTTAGAGCTACGACAGTCCTTTTTCGCAAATGCCACCGCATCGATTATATGCAACGCAGGACACGCTAGATAAACTAGTAATATCGTCAACCATGTGTAGTTAACTAGTGATTATGATTGATTGTTTTTTATAAGATATGTTTAATGCTAGCTAGCAACTTACCTTGGCTTCGTACTGTATTCGCCTAACAATGTAATCAGGTGGTTAGAGCGTTGGACAAGTTAACCATAAGGTTGCAAGATTGAATCCCGAGCTGACAAGGTAAAAATATGTCGTTCTGCCCCTGAATAAGGCAGTTAACCCACCGTTTCTAGGCCGTCATTGTAAATAAGAATTTGTTCTTAACTGACTTGCCTAGTTAAATATCGGCCAAATCAGTGTCCAAAAATACAGATTTCCGATTGTTATGAAAACTTGAAATCGGCCCTAATTAATCGGCCATTCCGATTAATCGGTCGACCTCTAATTGAGACAATGCTGAAACATCAATACATGGGAGTTTCTTTGCCACATTTGGCTTTTAGAAGTGCCATCATTATTTGATTACTTATTGTTAACCTCTCCTTTTTTAAATTTTTGCCTAAAATGACATGCCAAAAACTAATTGCCTGTAGCAAGGATATGCATATTCTTGGTACCATTTGAAAGGAAACACTATGAAGTTTGTGTAAATGTGAAAGGAATGTAGAAGAATATAACACAATCGATATGGTAAAAGATAATACAAAGAAAAAAACAACTGTTCTTTTGTAATTTTTTGTACCATCATCTTTAAAATGTAAGAGAAAGGCTTACATTTTCAAGTTTCAAATGCATTCTGTCATTACTGAATGTTTGTGATAGGTATTAAAACTTCTTGTGACTCCCCATCCCGGGTCCGGGAACGTAATCGTCGCCTGACACTAATTAGCATAACGCAACGGACATAAATATTCCTAGAAAAACTTCCTATTCATGAAAATCACAAGTGAAATATATTTGAACACAGCTTAGCCTTTTGTTAATCACCCTGTCATCTCAGATTTTCCAAATATGCTTTACAGCCAAAGCTAGACAAGCATTTGTGTAAGTTTATCATAGACTAGCATAGCATTATGCCTTGCTAGCAGCAGGCAACCTTGTCACGAAAATCAGAAAAGCAATCAAATTAAATTGTTTACCTTTGATGAACTTCGGATTTTTTCACTCACGAGACTCCCAGGTAGATAGCCAAAGTTAATTTTTTCCCAAAATATTATTTTTTTAGGTGAAATAGCTCTGTTTGTTCTTCACGTTGGGCTGAGAAATCGCCCGGAAATTGCAGTCACGAAAACTGCGAAAAATATTCCAAATTAACTCCATAATATCGACAGAAACATGGCAAACATTGTTTATAATCAATCCTCAAGGTGTTTTTCTAATATCTATTCGATAATATATCAGTCGGGACAATTCGTTTTTCAGTAGGACCGATTGGAGTAATGGCTACTATTTTACACAAGAGTCACCCTGGGAGCCATCATGTGACCACTGACGCAATGTTGCCGCCTACGGCTATTCTTCAACATAAATGCGTAAAACTACGTCACAATACTGTAGACACCTTGGGAAATACGTAGAAAGCGTACGCTGGTTGATAGCACATTCACAGCTCAATAGGGACTCATTGGAACGCAGCGCTTTCAAAATATGGGGCACTTCCGGATTGGATTTTTCTCAGGCCTTCGCCTGCAACATCAGTTCTGTTATACTCACAGACAATATCTTTATAGTTTTGGAAATGTTAGAGTGTTTTCTATCCAAAGCTGTCAATTATATGCATATTCTAGCATCTTGTCCTGACAAAATATCCCGTTTAAAACGGGAACGTATTTTTTTCCAAAAATGAAAATACTGCCCCTAGAGTCGCAACAGGTTAACATGACTATTTTTTAACACATTTGATTAATAAAATATTTAAAATCAGTCGTCTACCTCAAATGAAGGGGATGATGACAATATATGCGAGAGGGAGGGAATCTGATTTCACTGGTCCTCACCTCAGGCACTTCATTCAGGATAAATGGATTTATTCCTGAATTAGCCTACCCCGGAGCAGGTTACAGGTAGTTCTGAAGGATTTGTTGCATTAGAAATTTACCTGGCTAAAAGGTGAGCCACTTTCGTGGTACAGGTTATCCCAAGTTGAACGTAGAGTTGACCAAAGTTACCGCGATAACTCCTCAAAACAGGTATGTAGTATAGGGCTCTGCTTTGTGACACACTCTTTGGTATATGCAGGATCCAGGGTAAAGTTTGCCCTGGGTAAAGTTTGCCCTAGGTACAGTTCTAGGATCAGCTTCCCCTCCTCCATTCCTAATCTTAAAGCCAGGCACCACAGGCAAAAATTGTGATTTTGCTTCCATCTGTCAATTTTCTAATTTTGGGATATTTTGCAACTGTAACTTGCAATAATGTAACTGTAACTTCACCCATTCGAGTGTTTGAACTTGTAACACGGCTGCAACGTCTATATGCAAAATATGCATACATGTGAATAGTGTTTTTTTTAAATAATTCCATAAAATTACAACATTTTGATAAGCTGTTCTGCAAAAGTCTGACCATTGACTGTCTTATCACAATAAAACAAAAAATATTCTGCCCTGAAGCAATGTGTTGAAAAACTGATTATTGTAACATGCAAATAAGGGCATATGTTGGCTCATTTGCATATTTTTATTTTAAATAACTAAAACATTTAATACAAAAATATTGTTTTTATGTATACTTCCAACTGGTAAAGTTTCAGTCTGATTAGAGTAAATCAAAAAATATATAACTATTAGCCTGTGGTGCCTGTCCTTAACCATAAGTGGGGGAAATGCGAAATTTACCCAAGATCAGCATCCAGGGGCAAATTTCTTATAGGCAGTGTTAACCTACACACCATGGGTGTGTCCAGGAGGCTGCTGTCCAATGTGGTGCCCAGAACGAAAGGCCCCGCCTCTGCTTTTCTCAGACTCTCCTTCACATCCATCAATCGTAGCTCCACCTCCACCCGACAATGCTCCGCCTCCCGGCACGCCTCCTCCTTCTGCTTCAGACATGCATCCAGGGAGGCCTGCTGCTCCGGGTCTGAGTAACATGGACATGTGTCAATCAGAACGTCAAACCTGACATAATTACATGTGGATGCCAATCATGATCTCAGTGATTGAGAATGTTTTTAAGTGACATGCTTGTTTACTTTACAGCTTACATATGGCATATGCAGAGGGAAAGTCATGAAACAAGCATCATGTTAAACCATGTTAACTGTTTCTTACTAAAGGCTAGAATAATTAAGAATTTGATAAAATGTGCACCTTTTTAGTATGGGACAAAAACACACAAAACAAAGATTACACATGAAGTTGTCTTTTATACTTGAATGTTTTAAAAAACAGCATAGACACTAAGTAAATGCTTAATTCAATCAGATCCTCTTTAGCTGACATTTTGCATAGCGGGTGTTTTGAGTGTCGGAGGTGGAATTGCGTTAGAGCTGTCAAATCCACAAGCGGCTCCCGGTGTTATACCTATTGCGGACATTGCCATTCGATGCAACAAAACCACACCGACTTTATCATCCGGCAAATCCCATGCAGCCGCGTTAGACGTTGCAGCCGTGTTACAAGTTCAAACACTCGAATGGTGAAGTTTTATTGGGCACTTTCGTGCGGATCCATTTTGTCAAGTCGGTAACCAAAGTTGGTCACTGCCTTTCAAAGTGTGTTACATTTGTGCCTACATGTTGACTGCATTAACTTTACAATGTGATCAAAGGTCATGCAGTTTTTGGACGAAGTCGCCTTCAAGTCGCTGTACTTGCTTCTCACCAACTGCAACATGCAGCCATTGCCTGGCTAGTGAGGAGATACTATATGTCAACTAATCAATAGGGTGTTTTTGGTTGACCCAAACAGGAACCAATTTTGCTACGATTCTACAAATTAGAGATAATCCATTTGTTTTTTACACTGCTGCTACTTGCTGTTTATTATCAATGCATTGTCACTTCACCCCTACCTACATGTATAAATCACCTTGACTAACCTGTACCCCCGCACATTGACTCGGTACCATTACCCCCTGTATATAGCCTTGTTATTGTTATTTTATTGTGTTACTTTTATTAACTTTTCTTGAACTGCACTGTTATGCTAATATTTACATATGGTAACACCCTGATATTTAGTCCTGCAGTTATGACTGTAACCATCGACAGACATCATAGTAAGTATTTCCCCCCCACTTTAGTTGCAGAGATACAGAGAGGACTATAGTCAATGGAGAGTGCTACAAAGCTAATTAGAAGAGCATAATATGATGCTGTCAGACGGTGACAGTACTGCATACAAGGCAGTTGTCAAATTAGATTGCTTCCCAGGCATTGAGTTAGGGAAACTAGAATGCATCAATCATGCCCACAAGAGGATGAGAACAGTGCTTCGTAAACTTAAGGAGGAGGAATATGGGGGAGTGGCACTGATTCACTTTAGATGAGTGTCTTATTATTTATTACATTCGAGTCATTCGATCAGCGACACAGTCTACACTGTATACCGCCGTTTTTAACTTATAACGCAATAGGGATAATAAGAAAGGGAGTGGTTTGTGACACTCGATAGCAGCCGCTCACTGATATGTCAGCTCATACTGCAGTTACACCTCCGACACTGCCAAAACATCAGCTTTGCAGATGTCCAAGGTCCCTGCCCTCAGGCCTTCCTCTCCAATGCGTTTTGAGGAGCCCACTGGGAACACACTGGTTAATTCAACGTTGTTTCAACATAAATTGTCAACAGTTTTTGGAATCAACGTGGAAAATACATTCAATTTTTTTTTTAAAGTCTTCCATCAGTACTGTTTTCATTTCAGCCAGCATTGTAAACATTGAAATTAGGCTAAAACTTCAACTTAAATCCATTGATTTAACAACTTGTTAGTCAAGTTAAGTCAATCTAATTTCAACATAATAATTATGTATACATTGAAATTGTATTGAAAATTACACATAGAAACATAAAAAATATTTTTCATCCTATATTCAACTGAGTATACAAAACATTAAGAACTTTCCATGACAGACTGACCAGGTGAATTCAGTTGAAAACTATGATCCCTTATTGATATCAATTGTTAAATCCACTTCAATCCGTGTAGATGAAGGATTTTAAAGAAGGATTTTTAAACTTTGAGACAATTGAGAAATGGATTGTGTGTGTGCCATTCACAGGGTGAATGGTCAAGTCAAAAAATGTTAGTGCCTTTGAACGGGTATGGTAGTAAGGTGCCAGGCGGAACGGTTTGTGTCAAGACCTGCAATGCTGCTGGATTTTTCACACACAACAGTTTCCTGTGTGTATCAACAATGTCCACCACCCAAACCATATGTGTTATAGCTTTACACCCCCTGCTATTTTGTGGATAAAGAGTTACCTGTATAACAGAAAACAGAGGTTATTTAATGGAAGCCTCTCCAACATAATCCAGGTAGAATCCGGAATTCCTCTGGGCAGCTATCTAGGCCCCTTACTTTTTTCAATATTTACTAACGACACGGCACTGGCTTTGAGATAAACCAGGTCATAGTTGTCTCACCTGGACTACTGTTCAGTCATGTGGTCAGATGCCACAAAGAGGGACTTAGAGGGAAAATTTCAATTGGCTCAGAACAGGGCAGCAACGCTGGCCCTTGCATGAACACAGAGAGCTAACATTAATAATATAACTCAATCAAATCAAACCTTATTTGAAGTGCATTTAAAGTTTGATTTGATTTAGTGGTATTCTTTAGCTTTGATTTTCGGTTGAGATGGAGATGTGTATCCAACATATCAATTATGAATTTGTAGACAAACTGGACATTGAATTGTGAACTCAACAAAATATCAACATTTGAAGGAGATGTATCTTCTGCTTGAATAGTATATTTACAGTCTTGTGATGCACTGATATGAATTTCATGTAACAGCGATTTATCGATACGTACGCTATGACGCTGGTAAAGTTGCCTAGAGCACCTATAGTGCTGGTCATTAAAGAAAGCTAGCTACCTCATGGATGCAAACAATGTTCTTCCCCAAAAACATAGCGAAATAATCTGTTTCACTTGCTATACTTAGCTAGCTAACTATATAGCTAGGTGTCATCTAAAATAACCCTAAGTCAGTTAAGTCAGTTAAGAACAAATTCTTATTTTCAATGATGGCCTAGGAACAGTGGGTTAACTGCCTGCTCAGGGGCAGAACAACAGATTTGTACCTTGTCAGCTCGGGGATTTGAACGTGCAACCTCTCGGTTACTTGTCCAACGCTCTAACCACTAGGCTACCCTGCAGCCCCACATCTGCTATGTGACCAATACAATTTGATTTGATTTAAATGTTGGCTGGAGTGGTGTAAAACTCGCCGACATTGGACTCTGGAGCAGTGGAAACAAGTTTTCACCATCTGGCAGTCCGACGGATGAATCTGGGTTTGACGTATATCAGGAGAACGCTACCTGCCCAAAAGCATAGGCAAAATGGTAAAGTTTCGTGGAGGAGGAATAATGGTCTCGGCTGTTTTTCATGGTTCAGGCTCCTTAGTTCTAGTGAAGGGAAATATTAACGCCACAGCATACAATGACATTCTAGACAATTCTGTGCTTCCAACTTTGTGGCAACAGTCTGGGGAAGGCCTTTTCCTGTTTCAGCATGACAAATCCCCCATGCACAAAGTGAAGTCCATGCCCATGATTTTGGAATGAGATGTTCGACGAACCGGTGTCCACATACATTTGGGAGCCAGGCCCACCCACTGGGAAGCCAGGCTCAACCAAACAGAATGAGTTTTACCCCACAAAAATAATTTATTACAGACAGAAATACTCCTCACTTTCATTAGCTTTCCAGGTGGCATGTCTCAGATGATTCCGCAGGTGAAGAAGCCGGATGTGGAGGTCCTGTGCTGACGTAGTTACACGTGGTCTGCTGTTGGACATACAGCCAAATTCTCAAAAAATTATATTGGAGGCAGCTTATGGTAGAGAAAAGAACATTCAATTCTCTGGCAACAATTCTCTGGCAGCAGGTGGACATTCCTGTAGTCAGCATGCCTATTGCACGTTCCCTCAAAAATGTAGACATCTGTGGCACCTGTGTAATGATCATGCTGTTTACCATAATTTCCGGACTATAAGCCGCTACTTATTTTCCAAGCATTGAACCTCACGGTTTATACAATGACGCGGCTAATTTATGGATTTTTTCCGCTTTCACAAGATTCATGCCGCCAAAAAGCTGAGCACCGTCACATAATGTGACGTAAATCGAGCGCGCTAAAACTTCCCATCATTCTGATTACGGTAGTCATTTTGTCACCCCCATCATGGCAAAGACACGGAGAAATGCATATGATGCAGCTTTCAAGTTGAAGGCGATCGATCTGGCTGTTGGAAAAGGAAATAGAGCTGCTGACAGCGTGGAGCATTGTCAACAAATCCACTATCATCAACGGGTTTCGAAAGGCTGGACTGCTGCGTGTTGAAGAGGGCAGCAATCCAACATCGGATGAAGCAATTCTGAGGCTATTCAACTCCGACACCAAAGGAGATGACTTCAGTGGTTTCAGTGCACAGGAGGAGGAAGATAGTGACCATTGACTTTCTCGGTAGGCTACTGTTTAATTTTTGTTACAAGCCGTGTTTCGTTAAAGCCTATTTATTTTTGTTACAACCCGTGTTTCGTTTAAAGGCTGTGTATAGTTAATTTGTTTCAATGTACCACCGGTAGGCACCTGCGGCTTATAGACATGTGCGGCTTATTTTTGTACAAAATACATATTTTTTAAATAATTCAGTGGGTGCGGTTTATATTCAGGTGCACTTAACCTCTTGAAACTCTAGGGGCGCTATATAATTTTTGGATAAAAAGACGTGCCCGTTTTAAGCGCAATATTTTGTCACAAAAAGATGCTCGACTATGCATATAATTGATAGCTTTGGAAAGAAAACACGCTGACGTTTCCAGAACTGCAAAGATATTCTCTGTGCGTGCCCTAGAACGGGAGCTACAGGCAAAACCAAGATGAAACGGCATCCAGGAAATCAGCAGGATTTTTGAGGCTCCGTTTTCCATTGTCTCCTTATATGGCTGTGAATGCGAGAGGAATGAGCCTGCCCTTTCTGTCGTTTCCCCAAGGTGTCTGCAGCATTGTGACGTATTTGTAGGGATATCATTGGAAGATTGACCATAAGAGACCACATTTACCAGGTGTTCGCCCGGTGTCCTGCGCCGAAATTGGTGCGCAAACCTCAGCTGCAAGTATTTTTCCATGGAATTCAGAGAAGAAAGCAGGCTTCCACGAACGATATATCAATGAAGAGATATGTGAAAAAACACCTTGAGGAATGATTCCAAACAATGTTTGCCATGTTTCGGTCGATATTATGGAGTTAATTCGGAAAAAGTTTGACGTTGTTGGTGACTGAATTTTCGTTTTGTTTCGGTAGCCAAATGTGATGTACAAAACGGAGCGATTTCTCCTACAAAAAGATTCTTTCAGGAAAAACTGAACATTTGCTATGTAACTGAGTCTCCTCATTGAAAACATCCGAAGCTCTTCAAAGGTAAATTATTTTATTTATTTGGTTATCTGTTTTTTTGTGAAAATGTTGCGTGCTAAATGCTACTCAAAATGCTAAACTAGCTTAGCATACTCTTACACAAATTAGTGATTTGCTATGGTTCAAAAGCATATTTTGAAAATCTGAGATGACAGTGTTGTTAAGAAAAGGCTAAGCTTGAGAGCAGGCGCATTATTTTCATTTTATTTGCGATTTTCAGAAATCGTTAACGTTACGTTATGCTAATGAGCTTGAGGCTATAACTGGATACAGTTTTTTTTTCATAGCCAAACGTGAACAAAACGGAGCGATTTGTCCTACACAAATAATATTTTTTTGAAAAACTGAACATTTGCTATCTAACTGAGAGTCTCCTCATTGAAAACATCTGAAGTTCTTCAAAGGTAAATTATTTTATTTGAATGATTTTCTTGTTTTTGTGAAAATGTTGCTGGCTGAATTCTAGGCTTATAGCTATGTTAGCAATCAATACTCTTACACAAATGCTTGTTTAGCTATGGTTGAAAAGCATATTTTGAAAATCTGAGATGACAGTGTTGTTAACAAAAGTCTAAGCTTGAGAGCAAATATATTTATTTCATTTCATTTGCGATTTTCATGAATAGTTAACGTTGCGTTATGCTAATGAGCTTGAGGCTATAAATAGAATCCCGGATCCGGGATTGCGCGACGCAACAGGTTAATAGTCCAGCAATTACGGTAATCAGTTTCTTGATATGCCACACCTGTCAGGTGAATGGATTATCTTGGCAAAGGAGGAATGCTCACCTAGGGGCATAAACAAATTTGTGCACAACATTTGAGAGAAATATGCTTTTTGTGTGTATGGAAAATGTCTGGGATCTTTTATTTCAGCTCATGAAACATGGCATCAACACTTTACATGTTGCGTTTATATTTATTTTCTGTGTATTATGAATTTAGCTATTTATAGGGCTAATGGTAACTACTTTTAAACTTCTAATGATCCAATCAACCATGAACGATTGACAGTATGCCTAGCTTCAAGTTGAAATGGTGTCCTTTGGGCAAATCAGATGCCAATGTCGCCTCCATAAACCCAACCTCACTCCAAATGTTCTTTCACATAAAGCTTGTGTAACAAAAGTTAGTTACTTTAAACTATTCTATGTTATTAGGTAGTCTACGCAAATGAGTATGGAAGCTGCTCAATGTCTAAATATGATGGTTCAGCACAATCAAACTCAGATTGTTTCCAATGCTAAGCAGGATACATAGAAGTAGGCATCTGGATGGTAGACTGTTCCCACTGAAGTGCATTACTCCTCATATACCAGTAAGAGTCACTGTTCATTTGTTGGACTGTGGTGTCACATTTTATTTCAATATACCCTTCTATATTTAGGTTGATGGCATGACGTTGATTCAAACGTACCATTGAATTTAACGCAAATTCCACGTATACATAGTTTTGATGATTATGTTGAAATTAGATTGATGCAACAACCTGTTAATCACATTTAGTCAATGTAATTAAGTTGAAGTTTTACCCTAATTTCAATGTTTACAATGCTGGTTGAAATTAGATGAAAACAATACTGGTCGATTACTTTTTTCAAATCCAATGTATTTTCCACGTTGATATGTTAACAAATTAGGTTGAAAAAACGTTGATTAAAACCAATGTGTGCACAGTGGGAGGTGCGGAGAAAGGAGGCAAGCAATGGAGGAAAGATGAATTGAGAAAGGGACCTTGTGTAAAGGCTAACTATGTGTTGTGCTCCAGCACAAGGGGTTGATGGTGTACCTTGGCAGGTGCTGAGTTCCTCCTTGGTCTCCCTCCTCTCCTTCTTCAGGTTGACTAGGCTGCTCCGTATCTCTTCCTTCTCTCTCTCCAGCCGGTCACGCTCTTCCGTGAAGAGCCGCATGTCCGCCTCCGTTCTGTTCTTCCCCAGTTTCACCTCGATGGCCCCAGGGGTGGCTAGGAACCAAGAGGAAGAAAAGGAAACATTTTACATGTACACTGCATGCACAATTAATAGGCTTAATAGGCAAATTGTATTCCTCAGGATTAATTTTATTGTTGAACAAACAATGCTCTCAGTCAATCCAAATGCTGTTGAACCTCTAACCTGAATATTTAACAAAGGAAATGTTTTGTCTTTCTCAGGGAAATATATACGTGTGCACAATTATTAGGCAACTAAACGACAAAAATAATTTATCCCAACTCACTTCAGTGACCAATATAGCCACCCTTCTTTTCAATAACTGCCATGATCCTTCGGTCTAGGGAGTCTGTCAGTTTCTTGATCTGTTCACGATGAACTTTCACTGAAGCAGCAACCACAGCCTCCCAAATGCTGTTCAAAGAGGTGTATTGTCTTCCCTCAATGTAAATCTCACATCTGAGAAGGGCCCACAAGTTCTCAATAGGATTTAAGTCAGGTGAGGAAGGGGGAAAGGTCATTATTCGGGTATCTTTGAGGCCCTTGCTGGCTAGCCAAGCAGGGGAGTACTTGGATGAATGTGATGGAGCATTGTCCTGCATAAAGATCATGGCCTTCTTGAATGCTGAGGACTTCTTCCTGTACCATTGCTTGTAAGATACTGCTCGTAAGATACCACTGGAAGCATCTTCCAGAAACTGGCAGTAGGTTTGAGAGTTAAGTTTCAGTCCATCTTCACCCCGAAAAGGTCCATCCTTAATGATAGCAGCCCATACCAGTACCCATCCTCCGCCTTGCTGGCGCCTGATTTGAAGTGCCCTGTGTCCATTACTGATCCAGCCATGGGCCCATCTATCTGGTCCATCAAGAGTCACTCATTTCATCTGTCCATAAAACCGTTAAAAAAATCTGTCTTCAGGTATTTCTTTGCCCAATCTTGACGCTTCAGCACTTAACACCTTGTACTTCTGGACACTCCAGGCAGGTTGCAGTTCTGGAATATGGTGGCACTGGAGGATAATGGATTCCTGGTAGCTTG
Organism: Oncorhynchus masou masou; assembly: GCF_036934945.1. Taxonomy (NCBI): domain Eukaryota; kingdom Metazoa; phylum Chordata; class Actinopteri; order Salmoniformes; family Salmonidae; genus Oncorhynchus; species Oncorhynchus masou. The sequence goes on along the minus strand of NW_027016551.1, from coordinate 454,227 downwards.
ACGTTTAATTCCTCTCAAGCCTTTTGCAGTTCATTTGCGTCTTTTCTTCTCCATGGGTTTTTTGCACCCCAGTTGACTATTGACAACAAAACGTTTGATTGGCCGGTGGTCACGCCTCAATAGCTTAACTATTTCAAGGATGTTGCATCCATGTGAAAGGCATTTTACAATTTTTGACTTTTCAGTGTCAGTTAAATCTCTTTTTTGGCCCATTTTACCTGAGGTAATGAAGCTGCCTAATAATTATGCACACCTGATATACATATCATCTGAAAATGATTACATCTGATGAGCATTCAAGTTTATATGTTTTGGAGTTAGAAAATGTCCATAGAAATAATGATAAGATCAGAATACTCACTTGCCTAATAATTGTGCATGCAGTGTATGTAAATTGTGTACGCAAAATGTGTATGTATATGTAGCAAAAAAGCTGTAAAGAAAAACTAAGATATTTGTCCTCCAAAGAGGGGGGGTGGTGGAGGGAATAAAAAAAAGATATGCCTGAATAACCAATTGACCTCAGAATATCCATATTGCTTTCACCAACATTTGACAAATGATATTGACTTTTGCACACTGATAGATAGATCCATAGGTGCATAGTTCAGGTAAAACATTCCAGATGGGATGAATAGTGTATGATAAAAAAAGTCTGTCTCAAGTTTATTGCCTGTCAGTTTGCACACACTTTTTTAACTGTGTGTATAGACTATCCTAGCCTATACTAACAAAATAAACATGAATTCACTTTGATCGTAATGGGATCAACCTTGGGATTTTGTATTTATTTTTCATTTCTCCTTTATTTCATCAGGTAGGCCAGTTGAGAACTGTCACGGTTCATGAATCCACTGCCTCCGTCTCTCTCTCTCTCTCTCTCTCTCCAGTGTTTGTGTGGGCGTGGTTTCCCAATCTCGGCCTGATTGTCTGCGCCAGCTGGAACCACTTATCTTCCCTTTATATGTTCTGTTACCAGTGTTTCTTGTTGTCAGATCGTTGTTTCTTCTCTGAGGTTGTGTCGTGTGTCCGTGCTCTTCTCTTGTGTGGATTCTCTGCTGTGCTCCTTCCTACTCATCCGGACACACTCCCCTGGTTTTCTCAGCACGTTATGATCGGAAGATGCGCCCGAGTTCCTGGGTCGGATTCCTTCTGAGTACAGTCTGTTTGTCATGTTGCTGCTGTGAACTACATTCATTAAAACCATCGTTGCTTGCATCTTGCATCCGCCTCTGTGTTGTAACAGAACGATCTGACCAGACCATGGATGCAGCGAGTTCAACGAGTCTGACCGAATTCCTTTCCCGCAGTATCACGAGAATGGATCAACAAGAGGAGAACATCTCCAGCACAGGTCGGGCAGTACAAGCCCTTTCGACGCAGGTATCCCAGCTGACCCAACAATTGCAACATCTGAGGGGTTCCGCTGCGACACCTACACCGGCAGTTCAACCCGCCCCGCCAGAGCCGGATTCCCAGCTAGAGCCACGGCTACCGACACCAGAGGGTTATTCAGGTGATCCTGACTATTGCAGAGCCTTTCTTACGAGATGTTCCATGCATTTCTCGTTGCAGCCACGGACCTTCAACCGTGAACAGTCTAAGGTAGCATTCGTACTCACACTGCTATCAGGCAAAGCGTCTCTCTGGGGAACGGCGGTGTGGGCGAACCAGGACCCATGCTGCACCTCTTTCCAGACACTCTCCGAGGAGATGAGAAGGGTCTTCGATCGGGCCGTGGCGGGTAGGGAGACGGCCAGACTACTCGCTGACCTTCGCCAAGGAGACCATTCAGTATCGGAATACTCCATCCAATTCCGCACTCTGGCTGCTGAGTGTCAGTGGAACGAGGAGGCGCAGTGGGACATGTTCCTGCATGGGCTGGAGGACCGGATCCAGAAGGAGATTTATGTTCTGGACCTTCCCAGGAGTTTAAATGGACTAGTGGAACTAGCCCTGAGGGTCGACGCTCGTCTGAGTCGTATTGGCCGCCGAGCATGCCCTAACAGACCGTATAACGACACGGAGGGCTGGCATGCCAGCGTCGGGAACACGGCCAGTTCAGCTTCCGCTCACGAACCCATGCAGCTGGGGAGAGCTCGCCTCTCCCGGGAAGAGAGGGAGAGGCGGAGATCCCAAGGACTCTGTCTCTACTGTGGTAGAGCGGGCCACTTTATCCACTCCTGCCCGGTAAAAGATCAGGCCCGGTAGTAAACATGAGGCTACTATCGGGTGGTGTCACCACAGAGAAGACCTCATCATCTACTCTCCTCCCGGTAAGACTAAGATGGACCACCCACACGCACGACACCCAAGCCTTACTGGACTCAGGAGCAGAGGGTAACTTCATGGACTTCAAGCTCGCTCACAAACTCCAGATCCCTATCACCTCACTCACGCACAAGATATCCGTCAACGCTCTCAATGGTCAAGAACTCCCCAACATTTCTCACACCACTGAACCTATCACACTCATCACTTCTGGCAATCACACTGAGACACTATCATTCCTACTCATGGACTCACCCCTTGCACCATTAGTTCTCGGCCACCCTTGGCTCACCCAACACAACCCCAGAGTTGACTGGGGTCATAACTCTATATCTATGTGGAGTAACAAGTGTCTTGAGTCCTGTTTAGTGTCTGCTTGTTCGTCTGTGTCTGATTCTGTGTTTCTAGAGGAGGCAGTGGATTTGTCTAACGTGCCCGTTGAATACCTCGACCTGAAGGAGGTGTTCAGTAAGTCCCGTGCTGCTTCCCTTCCTCCGCATCGTCCCTATGACTGTGCAATAGAATTATTGCCAGGTGAGTCTCCGCCTAAAGGCAAGTTATATTCACTTTCTGTTCCTGAGAGGGAGGCTATGGAGAGATACATCTCTGGTTCTCTGGCATCTAAATTCATTCGTCCTTCCTCTTCTCCAGCGGGGCGGGGTTCTTCTTTGTGGGGAAGAAGGACGGATCTCTGCGTCCTTGCATTGATTACCGTGGGTTGAATAACATCACAGTGAAGAATACCTATCCCTTACCGTTGATGTCCTCCGCCTTTGAAAGGTTACAGGGAGCATCCGTGTTCACTAAGTTGGATTTACGTAATGCATATCATTTGGTTCGCATAAGGGAGGGGGACGAATGGAAGACCGCGTTTAACACCCCCAGAGGGCACTTCGAATATTTGGTCATGCCTTTTGGGCTATCCAACTCCCCAGCGGTTTTCCAGGCACTCGTCAATGACGTGCTGAGAGATATGATTGATCAGTTCATATATGTTTACCTGGATGACATACTGATTTTTTCTTCTTCTCTCCAGGAACACGCTCAACACGTCAGACGAGTGCTTCAGAGGTTGTTGGAGAATGGACTTTTTGTCAAGGCGGAGAAATGCATTTTTCATGCACAATCCGTTCCATTCCTAGGTTACATCGTCTCGACTGAAGGTATTCGCATGGATCCCGACAAGGTTAAGGCTGTGGTGGATTGGCCAAGCCCAGATTCCCGTAAGGCCCTACAGAGGTTTCTGGGATTCGCCAATTTCTACCGGCGTTTCGTTCGCAACTTTAGCCAGATAGTCGCTCCTCTTACCGCCTTAACCTCTCCCAGAGTGACGTTCAGGTGGTCCGATACAGCCGAGGCTGCATTCGCCAAACTCAAGAGCCGCTTTGTTTCGGCTCCTATCCTCATAGCTCCCGATCCCTCGCGTCAGTTCGTGGTGGAGGTGGACGCTTCAGAGGTGGGGGTAGGTGCGGTACTTTCCCAACGTTCCTCTTCTGACGACAATATGCACCCTTGCGCGTTCCTTTCCCATCGGTTATCACCTGCGGAACGCAACTACGACATTGGCAACAGAGAGTTGTTGGCAGTGAAGTTAGCACTGGAGGAGTGGCGCCATTGGTTAGAGGGTTCGGGGGTACCTTTTATAGTTTGGACCGATCACAAGAATTTGGAGTATATCAGAACCGCCAAGCGACTCAACTCCAGGCAGGCGCGGTGGGCACTCTTTTCGGACGTTTTGACTTCTCTCTCTCGTACGCCCGGGTTCCAAGAATGTCAAACCCGATTCCCTTTCTCGCATTTTTGACCATTCCGAACGCCCATCCACTCCCGAGTGCATCCTACCCGGGACCCTAGTGGTCTCCACACTCACATGGGAGGTTGAATCGAGGGTCAAAACGGCCTTAGAGGGGGTCACGCTTCCGCCCGGTTGCCCGCCTAATCGGTTGTTTGTGCCGGAGGGGTGTCGGTCCGATGTTATTCGGTGGGGGCACTGCTCCAACGTAGCGTGTCATCCAGGAGTCAGCCGCACTAGCTTTTTGGTTAAGCAACGCTTTTGGTGGCCACTGATGGCTCGTGACATTCACAGTTTTGTCTTGGCCTGCTCGGTTTGTGCCACTGGGAAGACTTCTAATCGACCCCCAGATGGGTTACTCCAACCGCTGTCGGTCCCTTCGAGACCCTGGTCCCACATCGCGCTAGATTTTGTTACCGGCCTCCCGCCCTCCCAGGGCAAGACGGTTGTTTTGACCGTGGTGGACCGGTTCTCGAAGGCGGCTCATTTTATTCCCTTGCCTAAATTACCATCTGCCAAGGAGACAGCGGTAACTGTCGTGGATCACGTCTTTCGCTTACATGGCCTGCCGATGGACGTAGTTTCTGACCGGGGCCCCAATTTGTGTCCAAGTTTTGGCAAGAGTTTTGTAGGTTACTGGGAGCGAGTGTCAGCCTGTCTTCAGGGTTTCATCCCCAGAGCAACGGTCAAACGGAAAGGGCCAACCAAGATTTGGAGAGAGTGTTGCGATGTTTGGTTTCTAAGAATCCCTCTTCCTGGAGTCAACAACTCTCTATGGTTGAGTACGCTCACAATTCGTTGCCAGTGGCAGCCACGGGTCTCTCTCCGTTTGAGTGTAGTTTAGGTTACCAGCCACCTATCTTTCCCAGTACGGAGTCCGAGGTCACTGTTCCCTCCGCTCACGCTTTCATCCAGAGGTGCCGTCACGCATGGAGCAGAGCCCGTGAGACTCTTCTCCGGGTGGGGCGCGCACCAAGGCTAAGGCCGATCGCCACCGGTCGAAGCCTCCGGTATACGTCGTTGGCCAAAGAGTGTGGCTTTCTACTAAGAACATTCCACTCCGATCCGTTTCGAACAAGCTTGCCCCAAAATTTATCGGCCCGTTCAGAGTCACCAGGATCATTAGTCCGGTGGCGGTCCGGCTCAAGCTTCCTCCGGCGTATAGGAGAATTCATCCTACCTTTCATGTGTCTAAAATAAAACCTGTGTTTCAGGCACGCATTAACCCGCCGGTCCCGGTTCCCCCGCCGCCACGACTTGTTGATGGGGAAACCACCTTTTCTGTCAATCGTATTTTGGACTCTAGAAGGAGGGGACGCGGATTCCAGTACCTGGTGGACTGGGAGGGTTACGGCCCGGAGGAGAGAAGTTGGGTACCTGCTAGGGACATTCTGGATCACTCCCTTATCGATGATTTCAATCGACAGGTAAATTCGCCTGGGAACGCCAAGAGGCGTTCCTAGGGGGTATTGTCACGGTTCATGAATCCACTGCCTCCGTCTCTCTCTCTCTCTCTCTCCAGTGTTTGTGTGGGCGTGGTTTCCCAATCTCGGCCTGATTGTCTGCGCCAGCTGGAACCACTTATCTTCCCTTTATATGTTCTGTTACCAGTGTTTCTTGTTGTCAGATCGTTGTTTCTTCTCTGAGGTTGTGTCGTGTGTCCGTGCTCTTCTCTTGTGTGGATTCTCTGCTGTGCTCCTTCCTACTCATCCGGACACACTCCCCTGGTTTTCTCAGCACGTTATGATCGGAAGATGCGCCCGAGTTCCTGGGTCGGATTCCTTCTGAGTACAGTCTGTTTGTCATGTTGCTGCTGTGAACTACATTCATTAAAACCATCGTTGCTTGCATCTTGCATCCGCCTCTGTGTTGTAACAAGAACAAATTCTCATTTACAACTGCGACCAGGCCAAGAAAAAGCAAAGCAGTGCGACACAAACAACACAGAGTTACACATGGGATTAACAAACGTAGTCAAAAGCACAATTGAAAAATTCTCAAAAAGTTTTGAGAATGAAACAACTATTACTTTTCACAAAGTCTGCTGCCTCAGTTTGTATGATGGCAATTTGCATATACTCCAGAATGTTATGAAGAGTGACCAGATAAATTGCAATTAATTGCAAAGTCCCTCTTTGCCATGCAAATTAACTGAATCCCCCAAAAACATTTCCACTGCATTTCAGCCATGCCACAAAAGGACCAGCTGACATGTCAGGACAAGGCTCTGTCATGCTGATTGAGTTCGAATAACACACTGGGAGCTTCAAAAGGAGGGTGGTGCTTGGAATCATTGTTCTTCCTCTGTCAATCATGGTTACCTGCAAGGAAACATGTGCAATCATCATTGTTTTGCACAAACAGGGCTTCACAGGCAAGGATATTGCACCTAAATCAACCATTTATCAGATCATCAAGAACTTCAAGGAGTGCGGTTCAATTGTTGTGAAGAAGGGTTCAGGGCACCCAAGAAAGTCCAGCAAGTGCCACCAGTACAGAGCTTGCTCAGGAATTGCAGCAGAAAGGTGTGGGTGCATCTGCACACACAGTGAGGCGGAGACTTTTGGAGGATGGCCTGGTGTTAAGAAGGGCAGCAAAGAAGCCACTTCTTTCCAGGAAAAACATCAGGGTCAGACTGATATTCTGCAAAGGGTACAGGGATTGGACTGCTGAGAACTTGGGTAAAGTCATTTTCTCTGATGAATCCCCTTTCCGATTGTTTGGGGCATCTGGGAAAAAAAGCTTGTCTGGAGAAGACAAGGTGAGCGCTACCATCAGTCCTGTGTCATGCCAACAGTAAAGCATCCTGAGACCATTCATGTGTGGGGTTGCTTCTTAGGCAAGGAAGTGGGCTCACTCACAATTCTGCCTAAGAACATAGCCATGAAAAAGAATGGTACCAACACATCCTCCGAGAGCAAGAATGGGCTGCCATCAGTCAGGATGTGGCCCAGAAGACAATTGACAGTAGGCCAGGGTGGATTGCAGAGGTCTTGAAAAAGAAGGGTCAACAGTGCAAATATTGACTCTTTGCATCAACTTCATGTAATTGTAAATAAAAGCCTTTGACACTTATGAAATGCTTGTAATTATACTTCAGTATTCCAGAGTAACATCTGACAAAAAAATATCTAAAGATGCTGCAGCAGCAAACTCTGTGAAAAGTAATATTTGTGTCATTCTCAAAACCTTTGGCCAGGACTGTACAGTGTGTGTAAATGTAGTAAGATCGGGGAGGTAAGGCAAAAATAGGTCATAGTGGCAACATAATTACAATTTAGCATTACCACTGGAGTGATAGATGTGTATATGATGATGTGCACGTAGAGACACTGGGGTGAAAAAGATAAAAAATATTTTAAATAAATAACAATATGGGGATGAGGTAGTTGGGTGGGCTATTTACAGATGGGCTGTTTACAGGTGCAGTGATCGGTAAGCTTCTTTGACAGCTGATGCTTAAAGTTAGTGAGGGAGATATAAGTCGCCAGCTTCGGTGTTTTTTTGCAGTTTGTTCCAGTCATTGGCAGCAGAGAACTGGAAGGAAAGGCGGCCAAAGGAGGTGTTGGCTTTGGAGATGACCAGTGAAATATACCGTCTGGAGCGTGTGCTATGGGTGGCTGTTGCTATGGTGAACAGTGAGCTGAGATAAGGTGGAGCTTTACCTAGCAGAGACTTATAGATGACCTGGAGCCAGTGGGTTTGGAGACTAATATGTAGCGAGGGCCAGCCAACGAGAGCATACAGGTCGTAGTGGTGGGTAGTATATGGGGCTTTGGTGACAAAACGGATGGCACTGTGATAGACTACATCCAATTTTCTGAGTAGAGTGTTGGAGGCTATTTTGTAAATGCCATCGCCGAAGTCAAGAATAGATCGGTAGGATAGTCAGTTTTACGAGGGTATGTTTGGCAGCATGAGAGAAGGAGGCTTTGTTGCGAAATAGGAAGCCGATTCTAGATTTAATTTTGGATTGGAGATGCTTAATGTGAGTCTGGAATGAGAGTTTACAGTCTAACCACACACCTAGGTATTTGTAGTTATCCACATATTCTAAGTCAGAACAGTCCAGAGTACTGATGCTCGTCGGGCGTGTGGGTGCGGGCAGCAATCGGTTGAAGAGCATGCATTTAGTTTAACAAGAATTTAAGAGCAGTTGGAGGCCACGGAAGGAGTGTTGTATGGCATTGAAACTCGTTTGGAGGTTAGTTAACACAGTGTCCAAAGAAGGGCCAGATGTATACAGAATGGTGTCGTCTGTGTAGAGGTGGATCAGAGAATCACCAGCAGCAAGAGAGACATCATTGAAATATACAGAGAAAAAAGAGTCGGCCCGAGAATTGAACCCTGTGGTACCCCCATAGAGACTACCAGAGGTCCGGACAACAGAACCTCCGATATGACACACTGAACTCTATCTGAGAAGTAGTTGGTGAACCAGGTGAGGCAGTAATTTGAGAAGCCAAGGCTATTGAGTCTGCCGATAAGAATGCGGTGATTGACAGAGTCTAAATCTTTGGCCACATCGATGAAGACGGCTGCACACTAACTATTGTCTTTTATCGATGGCGGTTATGATATCATTTAGGACTTCAGCGTGGCTGAGGTGCACCCATGGAAAGTTGCTGCGGGAGGTGCAGAGCTGTTAGCCGGGGTAGGGGTAGCTTGGCCAGTCGTAGATAAATGCTAATTGAAATTCTCGATTATCGTAGATTTACTGGTGGTGATGGTGTTTCCTAGCCTCAGTGCAGCGGGCAGCTGGGAGGAGGTGCTCTTATTCTCCATGGACTTTACAGTGTCCCAAAACTTTTGGGAATTAGTGCTACAGGTTGCAAATTTCTGTTTGAAAAAGCTAGCCTTTGCTTTACTGACTGACTGTGTATATTGGTTCCTGACTTCCCTGAAAAGTAACATATCGCGGGGGCTATTCGATGCTAATGCAATACGCCACTGGATGTTTTTGTGCTGGTCGAGGGCAGTCAAGTCTGGAGTGAATCAAGGGCTACAACAGTTCTTAGTTCTACATTTTTTGATGCTCATGAGGCATGCTCATTTAAGATGGTGAGGAAAGCACTTTTAAAGAATAACCAAGCATCCTCTCCAGACAGGATGAGGTCAACTGTTTGGGCACAGACCTGGATAGTATGATAAAACTCTGCACGCTTTTTGCAGTAGATTTCAACTCCACCGTTGGGGATGGAAATTTCAAAATTTTTGGTGGCTTTCCTAAGTCAGGATTCAGACACGGCTAGCACATCAGGGTTTGCAGAGTGTGCTAAAGCAGTGAATAAAACAAACTTATGGAGGAGGCTTCTGATGTTAAAAGAATGAAACCAAGGCTTTTACGGTTACAGATGTCAATAAATGAGAGCGCCTGGGGAATAGGTGTAGTACTGGGGGCTACATGGCCTGGGTTAACCTCTACATCACCAGAGGAACAGAGGAGGAGTAGGATAAGGGTACGGCTAAAGGCTACAAGAACTGGTTGTCTAGAATAAAATGAGCAATTTTCTGGGCGAGGTAGAATAGATTCAGGGCATAATGTACAGACAAGTGTATGGTAGGATGTGAGTATAGTGGAGGTAAACCTAGGCATTGAGTGACGATGAGAGAGGTTGCATCTCTGGAGGCACCAGTTAAGCCATGTGAGGTCTCTGCATGTCTGGGGGTGGGACAAAATAGCTATCTAAGGCATGTTGAGCGGGACTGGGGGCTCTACAGTGAAATAAAACAATAAGAACTAACCGAAAAGCAGTAGACAAGGCATATTGACATTAGAGAGAGGCATAAAGCAATCTCAGGTGTTGATCGGGAGAGCTAAGACAACAACGGGTAAATGGAGATGAATGGGCAGAGAGGGTCAGTTAGGTTCACACAGAACCTGAGTTCGAGGCTGGGGCAAACAGATAAACAAAATGAGATACCGTGTTAGTGAACAGTCCAGCAGACATCAGCTGGATCGGCGGGGATCCGTGTCGACAATAAAGGGTCCGGGCCAATTGACAAAATAGGTATTGTAGCCCAAGAATTAGCTGGTATACTTTGCCGGCTAACCGGGAGATGGGCCTAGCTCGAGGCAAGCTCAAGGCTAACTGGTGCTTGCGTCGGGACAGAGGCGTTAGCCAACAATATCCACTCGGTTGCAGCTAGCTAGCTGCGATGATACGGTGTAATGGTCCAGAGCTTGCAGCAGGAATCCAGTGATGTGGTAGAGAAAAGTAGTCTGATATGCTCTGGGTTGATATCGCTCTGTGCAGACTGGCAGGTATTGACCGAGCTAAAGCTGGCTGGTGTCCGAGCTAAAGGTGAATACCGCTAGCAGTGGCTAACAATGACTAATAGCTAGTTAGCTGGCTAGCTGCTGATGGAGGTTCCAGTTCTAAAGTATAAATATAGCAGGTCTGTACCACATTGGGTGAGGCGGGTTGCAGGAAGGTATATTTAGTTCGTAGATGGAAAGTGAGATTAAAATATACATGAAAAAAATGAAGAAACAGACTATTTACACACTATTTACACGGTACAAGACAAACACACGTCCAACTGCTACGCCATCTTGGATAGGAAAAACAAGTAGATATATTTATAGTGTGCCGGTTTCCATTCACTCTGTGTAAAAAGTTTCTACTTGATTAGAGTGACTGTTCAATTACATTGCTCTCCAATATCCTCTGTGTCTGTGGTTCATTTCTCACCTGTGGATAAGACTTTGGTCCTTTGGTCTCCACTGCTGGCACTCCGGCCTCTGAGAGGTTGGGGACTGTGAGGGGGAAGGCTGAATGCAAGAGTGGTAGCTGCAGGACTCTGAGGGGTTTTGGGGGGCTGTGTGTTAAGGGTGGTTGTACTGGGGGCCTGGGGGTGCTGTATGCCTGGACTGGCCCTTTTCTGGATGTCTTGGCTGAGGAGAGAGGCCTTTTGAGCCTGGGTATAGGGCTGTAGAGGGCTGGGAGACAGGGGGCGCTCCTGCTCAGGTCTGTTGGTGTTAGCAGTGGGTTCCACTCCATTGTGGGATGGTGGAAGCTCTGATTCGGATATGATGCTAGAATCAACCTAGGAATGTAGACATGCATTACATTTAATGAATTATGTTATCTACACGTACAAACATTTCTCGTTTTATTCTAACATCCATACCAATATTATTTATAGCACAAGATACAAAACAATGGTATTGATTGTTCAAACCTTTGTATTAAAATCAGGGTTAAGCTTAATTCAATACAGATAATGAATTGATGCTCACTGAATTTACTTAAGATATATATTTTTTATTTATTTAACCAGGCAAGTCAGTTAAGAACACATTCTTATTTTCAATGACGGCCTGGGAACAGTGGGTTACCTGCCTGTTCAGGGGCAGAACGACAGATTTGTACCTTGTCAGCTCGGGGGTTTGAACTTGCAACCTTCCGGTTACTAGTCCAACGCTCTAACCACTAGGCTTCCCTGCCGCCCCAGGCATTCTTACATGATTACAATGGATACAGTATTAGCCTTGGGTTTAGATCCTGAACGATTTGGTTCCATACCTGGCTAGGGAGGTCCTGCTGCTCCTCAGTGGGGGCGGGTGAAGAGCGGGGGGGTTCTTTGTTTGGGGACCCTATGCCACAGGACGTGTGCAGGAACGATCGTACAGGAATGAGGTCCAAGTAAACCCTGTCTGCTGCGTCCTGCCCTGCATTGTCCACCACCACCACATCGCCATCTTGACCACACGGTCCAGTGCTGTCTTGACGACATTGACCACTGCTCTCCTGATCATCCAGAAGGCCGCTCTCCTCTGCATCCTGTCATGGCAGAAACAAAGGAAAACCCAGCACTGAGATACTGCTTTTCCAGTCTCCCTACATAATTATGAGTGATGAGAGGTGTTTCAGACATAATTATGCACCAAAGTTGCATTTTTGTACTTGTTTCTACAGGTTCATGGGAGCAATTTTACCATGCACTGTCTATCCAAGATAATTAAATAATTAAAATGGCTGATTCTGATGATTCATGAAGATTAATTGATGAGAAGCGTGCTTGAGAAGTTTTCGTTTTTTTCTGTAAAAAGCACTCTTTTTACATGAAGCAGTGTTGTTCAGTACAGTACAATTTATTTGATTCGGCCATAACAGGGCTTGCAAGGACCACTACAAGTCAAGCTAGGAAAATTGAGCTAGCTAGTATGTATATAATGGAGTTTGATCAAATATTTTATATAATATTTTTTTTTTACAAGTCTACGACAAGTGACTAAATGATTCAAGCTGCATCAGAAAACAATCATGAGGACTTCAAGTGAATTATAAGTGGAATTGTAACTGTTTTCTTGAGGTGAAGGAGAGGCGGACCAAAACGCAGCGTGGTGGTTATTCATGTTTAATATATAAAGACACTATACATGAATAAACTAACAAAACAAGAAACGTGAAAACTCAAAACAACCCTATCTGGTGCAAACACAGAGACAGGAACAATCACCCACAAACACACAGTGAAACCCAGGCTACCTTAGTATGATTCTCAATCAGAGACAACTAATGACACCTGCCTCTGATTGAGAACCATACTAGGCCGAAACATAGAAATACCCAAACATAGAAAAACAAACATAGACTGCCCACCCCAACTCACGCCCTGACCATAATAAATAATGACAAAACAAAGGAAATAAAGGTCAGAACGTGACAGGAATATTCTGTCTGTAAACACAAAGTAGATGTCTTAACCAACTGCCAAAACTATAGTTTGTTAACAAGAAATTTGTGGAGTGGTTGAAAAACAAGTTTTAATGACTCGAAGCTAAGTGTATGTAAATCTCCGACTTCAACTGTACGTACGTACGTACGTACCCAACCCTACCCCCACAAACAACCACAAGCTCAGATGTTCAACTGTTGTTCCATCCCCGAGCCCAACTAAAGAAAGGACTTGATGTGCGAATGTATAGACAGTTGTAGCTGTTTGAGAAGGCATGCAAAATTTAGCAAGAATGGGGAGATTTGATTGACCAATGTCAAGTCCTAACTGATGGTGCTCAGATACACCCCCTTCCCCTGAAACACGCTGGTTGATATAAATGAAGCGCTGCCCTCGGAACAGCCTTCTCCACTCAAATCTTATCTTAACAATATAATTAATTCATAATACTGAAGACGGATCAGCTCTTAGATAGACTACACATCATGAAATTAATTGAGACAGATTACGGACAGTAGCCTACAAGTAGCAAAATATAACTCATTTGAACATGAAATGTATTTATAATTAAAATAGGCCTACAGCCTACTGTTTATATTTTAATGCAGTCATCTCAGTTATCATTTGAAGCATATTTTTATAAGTCACATGATTGTATCAATTGCAAAGACATTGGCAACTTTGTGTTTATAGTCAACTTTCTTCTGAAGTTATCGGTTGTCACAGAGAATAGATAAACCATGTGACTCATATTAGCGGAGATCTTCTGTGTATAAATCATCTAACGACTGACTTAGTTGTTATACCAGAGGTCTGAGGCAGACATTAGATTCCGAGCATTTTCAAGTGCAACATTAATAACAATGGTTTTTGGAAACAGCTGTTAACCCATGACTGCGTAACCGTGCACGACTCCAACACCATCATCAAGTTTTCTGCCGACACAACGGTGGTAGGACTGATCAACGATGATGAGGCAGCCTATAGGGTGGAGGTCTGAGACTGGCAGTGTGGTGCCAGGACAACAACATCTCCCTCAACATCAGCAAGACAATGAAGCTGATCGTGAACTACAGGAAATGGAGGGGCGAACACGCCCCTATCCACATTGATGAGGCTGTAGTGGAGCAGGTCGAGATCTTTAAGTTCCTTTGTGTTCACATCACTAAGGAAGTAACATGGTCCACACACACCCACACAGTTGTGAAGAGGGCACGTCAGCGCCTCTACCCCCACTGGAGGTTTTATATTTTTTGCATGGGCCCTCAGATCCTAATAAAGTTATAAATCAAATAAAAATTACATTTGTCACGTGGGCCGACTACAACAGGCTTTACCTTACAGTGAAATATTTACTTACAAGCACTTAACCAACAACACAGTTAAGAAAAATAAGTGTTAAGTAAATTTTTTTAATAACAAATCATTCAAGATCAGCAGTAAAATAACAGTAGTGAGGCTATATACAGGGGGTACCGCTACAGAGAGCATCTTGACTGGCTGCATCATTGCTTACTGCAAGGCACCAGACCGTAAGGCGCTACAGAGGGTGGTCATCCAGCAGTGTCAGAGGAAGGCCCCAAAAAATGTAAAAGACTCCAGCCACCCAAGTCATAGACTATTCTCTCTGCTACCGCAAGGCAAGTGGTACCAGTACACCAAGTCTGGAACCAACAGGACCCTGAACAGCTTCTACTCCCAAGCCATAAGTATGCTAAATAGCTAATCAAATGGCTTACTGCATTGAACCAACCAACTCTCTTGCACTGACTCTATGCACACACACTGGACACTACCTACACACTCACGCATACTTACACTGACGTCCCAACACACACACACGGACACTGATAACATGACGCAGATGAAGATGGCAGCATTGCAGCATTTCGTTTTTTTATGTACAATTTTTAACATTATTAGCTCAGGAAAAGTTTTGTGTCATTACATACAGCCAAGAAGAACTATTGGATACTAGTGGCGGTAACTCACCAGAAGTACCAGCATTACGACCAGGAATACGAATTCCCTGGAGCAGATCCTTTGTACACTCTCCCCAGAGCAATAGAACTTACCCCAGAGGCCAACAAAAAACATCGCCGGCGGAGGAGAGGCACTCGAGGCGGCCTGCTGGTTCGACTTAGGGGGTGCGCACACCACCCACTGCTTCCAAGTATATTACTCACACATGTTCAGTCTTTGGTTAATAAAGTTGAAGACCTTAGAGCAAGGATTCCTTCCTAGAGAGACATCGGGACCTGAAACACACTTTGTTTAATGGAATCATGGCTCTCTCGGGATACTCTGTCGGAGTCAGTAAAGCCAGCAGGATTCTCAGTACATCGCGCCGACAGGAATAAATATCTGTCTGGGAAGCAGAAGGGCGGCGGGGTGTGTTTCATGATTCATGACTCATGGTGCAATTATAGGAACATACAGGAACTCAAATAATTTTCTTCACCCAACCTAGAAGACCTCTGTACGGGTTTTCCTCCACCTCTTCGTCTGAGGAGGAGAAGCGAGAAGGATCGAAGGACCAATGCGCAGTGTGTTAAGTGTCCATGGTTGTTTATTTAAAACACATAAACTGAACATTATGAATACAAAAACAATAAACGTGAAACGAACGAAAACCGAAACAGTACCGTGTGATGAAAAACACAGACACGGAAACAAACACCCACAAACAAACAGTGAAACCCAGGCTACCTCAGTATGATGAACTAACAACACTTGCCTCTGATTGAGAACCATACTAGGCCGAAACATAGAAATCCCAAAATCATAGAAAAACAAACAGACTGCCCGCCCACCCCAACTCATGCCCTGACCATACTAAATAACGACAAAACAAAGGAAATACAGGTCAGAACGTGACAACCTCACAATTAAATGCAGACCATACTATCTACCAAGAGAATTCACCTCCGTCATCGCCACGGCCGTTTACATCTCACCTCAAGCAGAAACCTTGACAGCCCTCAAAGAACAACACTGTACTTTATGCAAACTGGAAACCACATATCCTGAGGCTGCATTTACTGTTGCTGAGGATTTTAATAAAGCAAACCTGAGGACAAGGCTGACGAAATTGACTGTCCTACTCGCGCTACTAAGACTCTCAACCATTGCTATTCAAACTTCCGGGATGTTTACAAGGCCCTCCCCCGCTCTACTTTCGGCTAATCTGACCACGATACCATCTTGCTCCTCCCGTCCTATAGGCAGAAACTCAAACAGGAAGTGCCCGTGTTTCATCCTATTCAACACTGGTCTGACCAATCGGAATCCATGCATCAGGTTTATTTTAATCATGAGGACTCTATGTTCTGGGTAGAAAAAAATCTAGATGCATACACAGATACGGTGACTGAGTTCAGAAGGAAGTGTGTAGGAGATGTAGTACCCATTATGACTATTACAACCTGACCTATTACCCTATCCAGAAACCATGGATAGATGGTAGCATTTGCGCGAAACTGAAAGTGGGAACCACCACATTAACTTGTTTGGTATGGCTGGCAGCATTTTCACTTTTGGATGAATAGCGTGCCCAGAGTGAACTGCCTCGTACTCAGTCCCAGTTGGTAATATATGCATATTATTATTAGTATTGGATAGAAAACACTCTGGAGTTTCTAAAACTGTTTGAATGATGTCTGTGAGTATAATATAACTCATATGGCAGGCCAAAACCTGAGAAAAAATCCAAACAGGAAGTGAGAAATCTGAGGTTTGTAGTTTTTGAACTCACCCCTATCGAGTACACAGTGGGATATGGGTTATTTTTTCACTTCCTAAGACTTCCACTAGATGTCAGCCGTCTTTAGAACGGGGTTTCAGGTTGCTCATGTGAAGGGGGGCCTCAGTCATCTCAGTCATGCGCTTTCACTTGAGAGGTTGCAATTCTACAGACTGGAACAGAATGGAATTCTCCGGTTGGAACATTATTGAACTTTTATGACAAAAACATCCTAAAGATTGATTCTACACTTAGTTTGACAAGTTTCTTCGACCTATAATATAACTTTTTGAACGTTTTGTCCGAATGGACATGATCGCGCTTTTGGATTGTTTACCAAACGCCCTAACAAAAGAAGCTATTTGACATAAATTATGGACATTATCGAACAAAACAAGCATTTATTGTGGAACTGCGATTTCTGGGAGTGCATTCTGATGAAGATCATCAAAGGTAAGTGCATATTTATAATGCTTTTTATGAATAATGTTGAATACCCAACAAGGCAGATATTTCTCTGGCTGGTTTGGGCTCTGAGCGCCGTTCTCAGTTTTTTAAAAATCTGACACAGCAGTTGCATTAAGGAGAAGTGTATCTAAAGTTTCATGTATAATAGCTGTATTTTCATCAACATTTATTAAGAGTATTTCTGTGAATTCATGTGCCTCTGCAATATCACTGCATGTTTTGGATTTACTGAATCTAACACGCCAGTGTTAAATAAGATTTTTGGGATATAAATATGAACTTTACCGAACAAAACATACATGTATTGTGTAACACAAAGTCCTATGAGTGTCATCCGATGAAGATCATCAAAGGTTAGTGATTAATTTTATCTGTATTTGTGCTTTTGTGACTTTTGTGAATTTTATCTTTAAAATGGTGCCTAATACTTGTATGTTTGCGAAATTTGATTTATGAGATTTCTGTTGATTTGTATTTGGAGCCCTGCAATTTTATTGGCTGTGGGCGAGGGGTTCCGCTAGCGCTAGACAGGTTATACAATGGAAAGGCGACTGGTAATATGGCAGAATATAAACAGTGTAGTTATTCACTCCGCAAGGCAAGCTAAACATCAGTATAGAGATAGTGAATTCAACGCAATTCAACGGCTCAAGACACGAGACGTATGTGGCAAGGACTACAGACAATCACAGATTGCAAACGGAAAACCAGCCACATTGCGGACAACAACGTCTTGCTTCTAGACAGGTTAAATACATTCTTTGCACACTTTCAGGATAACACAGTGCCACCGACGCGGCCCGGAAACAAGGACTGTGGGCTCTCCTTCTCCGTGGTAGACGTGAGTAAAACATTTAAACGTTATACCCCTAGCTAGGCTGCCGGTTCAGACGGCATCCCTTGGCCCTTTCTAAGAGCATGCTCACACCAGCTGGCTGCCTGTTCAACCGAGCCACTGCCTGTTCACCCCGCTATCATCCAGAAGGCGAGGTCAGTACAGGTGCATCAAAGCAGGGACCGAGAGACTGAAAAACAGCTTCTATCTCAAGGCCATCAGACTGTTAAACAGCCACCACTAGCATTGAGTGGTTGCTGCCAACATACTGACTCAACTCCAGCCACTTTAATAAGGGAATTGATAGAAATGTATGTACAAATGTATCACTAGCCACTTTAAACAATGCCACTTAATATAATGTTTACATACCCTACATTACTCATCTCATATGTACAGTATGTTAAAAACATATTAATGAACACAGAGAAAGAGCAGAAGTGAAATTTTCCTTTAAATTTAACACTGGCCCAGTGTCTATACTGGTCACAATTAGTGTAAGCTTTATTTCCCAGAGTGCCTTTCCTTTCGAGTGAATTGTAGAGTTACCACCCATGACTGTTGCATTCATCTGTTTTCAGTACATTGGCTTTCACCAACTGAAATCTTAAGTGAATAATTTATAATTCAAATTAGATTATTTAACACAATTCAACAAATATATAATAAGGCCTGATTTTGTGAAGAGGGCACAGCAAACCCTATTCCCCCTCAGGAAACTAAAAAGATTTGGCATGGGTCCTGAGATCCTCAAAAGGTTGTACAGCTGCAACATCAAGAGCATCCTGACTGGTTGCATCACTGCCTGGTACGGCAATTGCTCGGCCTCTGACCGCAAGGCACTACAGAGGGTTGTGGGAACGGCCCAGTACATCATTGGGGCTAAGCTGCCTGTCATCCAGGACCTCTACACCAGGCGGTGTCAGAGGAAGGCCCTAAAAATTGTCAAAGACCCCAGCCACCCCAGTCATAGACTGCTCTCTCTACTACCGCAAGCGGTACGGGAGTGCCAAGTCTAGGACAAAAAGGCTTCTCAACATTTTTTACCCCCAAGCCATAAGACTCCTGAACAGGTAATCGAATTGGCTACCCAGACTATTTGCATTGTGTGCCCCTCCCAACTCCTCTTTTTATGCTGCTGCTACTCTCTGTTTATCATATATGCATAGTCACTTTTAACCATATCTACATGTACATACTACCTCAATCAGCCTGGCTAACCGGTGTCTGTATGTAGCCTCACTACTTTTATAGCCTCGCTATACTCACCAATTGTTCACCTAATACCTTTTTTGAACTATTGATTAGAGCCTGTAAGTAAGCATTTCACTGTAAGGTCTACACCTGTTGTATTCGGCGCACGTGACAAATAAACTTTGATTTGATTCTGAGGGCTGAGTTTTACCCAAATACAGTGGCATGAAACTCATGTTTTTCAGGCTTGAAACTCACATTATAATGACTTACAAAGTGATGTGTAATTCCTATTGTAATGCAGCCAGTGTGGGGATATCCAACATTTTGAATTTAATTTCACCCGCAACTTGCATTCAGAATGACTTCCAGGTTGGGAAGACTAAGATTGATGTGCAGATTGTAAACAATTCGTTATTTTTGAACAACTCCTTTTACCGACTCGAGAGTCATGATACATTTTTCTTAGTGACCCGTTCATTTTAATCATTCGTTTGACCTGCTTGCCGCAATGAATTCTACAGCAGGATTAATATGCGATACTCCGGAGACATGCTTCGCCACCGTCTATCATGTGCAGCACAAAGAAGAAAAATACTCGTTTAGATCTGATAAATGATCGTATGGTCCAAGAATGAAAGCAATCAATTTATTATTGAATGGGGCGGCAGGGTAGCCTAGTGGTTAGAGCGTTGGATTAGTAACCGGAAGGTTGCAAGTTCAAACCCCCGAGCTGACAAGGGAAAAAATCTGTCATTCTGCCCCTGAACAGGCAGTTAACCCACTGTTCCTAGGCCGTCATTGAAAATAAGAATGTGTTCTTAACTGACTTGCCTGGTTAAATAAGGGTAAAAAAATAATAATATATATTATTTTTTTTATCGATGGACACTGCTTTGTAGAACTAAAACATACTCAGTCTGCCTCTGCTCAACACTCAAACTTGAGAACGAATCGTTTGGGTGGCTGATGCTGTTCGCAAACAATAGCCTATTAATTCATCAATCATGCGAAAACATAAATATTGAAATAAACAATTCTAAAAATCAACCAGCAAAAGAGCATGCTGGGAAATATGATAATGATGGCCGTGGTTTTGGTATGGCAACTGCTTGGCCTCCGACCGCAAGGCACGACAGAGGGTAGTGTGAACGGCCCAGTACATCACTGGGGCCAAGCTTCCTGCCATCCAGGACCTCTACACCAGGCGGTGTCAGAGGAAGGACCTAAAAATTGTCAAAGACTCCAGCCACCCTAGTCATAGACTGTTTTCTCTGCTACCGCACAGCAAGCGGTACCGGAGCGCCAAGTCTAGGTCCAAGAGGCTTCTAAACCGCTTATACCCCCAAGCCATAAGACTCCTGAACACCTAATAAAATGACTACACAGACTATTTGCATTGCCCCCCCCCCTTCTTTTATACCACTGCTACTCTCTGTTGTTATCATCATCTATGTATAGTCACTTTAAAAACCTCTACCTACATGTACATATTACCTCAACTAACTGGTGACCCTGCACATTGACTCTGTACCGGTACCCCCCTGTATATAGTCTCGCTATTGTTATTTTACTGCTGCTCTTTAATTACTAGTTACTTTTATTTCTTATTCTTGAGCCGTTAAAAAAAAAACTGCATTGTTGGTTAGGAGCCCATAAGTAAGCATTTCACTGTATTGTATTCGGAACATGTGACTAATAACATTTGATTTGAATCAACACTAGAAATGTTACACTAAAAAATCAACACTAGTTAACACTGGCCAATTTGCTGTGAGCAAATGTAGCACGTATCAACACACTCAGAGATACATTATGTTTCCATTAGCTCTCTGCACTCCAAACTAGAGTACAACCTGAAAGAGCAAGAAGCTATACACACTAAGTTATACACACCCCATACACACTCAGGTTATACCACTGATGTACAACACATTGGACACAGATATTTCTGTCATACAATGGTGAGTTTGTCTGCACACAAATGTTTGCACAACCATTGTGCTGTGTGTCTCACGAACGCTGTGTGACCTTTTCTGGGCAGACATTGTGCTGTTGTGTCAAATGGGTTGTGCATCAGTGGTATAAACTGTGTGTACGTGGCTGAATACTCTTGAATTTGTTGTTGTATTGATGTGGTGAGCTCACCTCCAGTTCGCCCTCTATAGAAGCCACATCGTCATAAATGTCATCTGAACCGTGGGGAGCCGAGGAAAGGCTGTCTTTGTAGGTGCTAGGCTCTGAGTACCTCCCCTGCATCAGACTGAAGAATAGACACACATATTACTGTATAAGCGCACACACACACACACACACACACACACACACACACACACACACACACACACACACACACACACACACACACACACACACACACACACACACACACACACACACACACACACACACACACACACACACACACACAAACACAAACACTGTGATGAATTAACTAACTACAAGGAGGTCTTGGCTGCATTGACTATGCTGGAGATCCTCTCAGAATTGACATAGTCATAGGTGAGTTCTTCAGGGTCGGTCTTAGTCCCAGTCTGAGATAGCAGAAGACCCAGCCAGTGACCCATATCAGCTGACGACTTGGCCTGGGAGTGGAAAGCGGCATAGAAGAGAGAACAAGGGAAGAGGGGAGGAGAGATGGGAGCGGTAAGGACAGAAGAGGAGAGGGAGAGGACAGGAAAGAGGAGAGGAGCAGAGAGCATTTTGAAACACAGCCTTGATTATAACATAGAAAATACGTAGATCAACCAACAGGTGGCAGTCATGTCAAGGCTTTCGTCTGAAGATCACCCAAAATAAAAAATCCATTCCCAGGAAATTAGTTAATTATCAATTTTCTGCAGCACATTTTTCATTTTAGTTTTTAAAGTCCATTAAATAAAACTAAAAAAGGAATTACATTGACCATAACAGCACATTTTTTAAAAATGTAACCATTATTTAAGTAGGCAAGTCAGTTTAGAACAAATTCTTATTTACAATGGCGGGCCTACTCCGGCCAAACCTTAACCAGGACGACGCTGGGCCAATTGTGCACCGCCCTATGGGACTCCGAATCACATCCGGTTGTGATACAGCCTGGAATCAAACCAGGGTCTGTAGTGACGGCTCTAGCACTGAGATGCAGTGCCTTACTTAGACCGCCACGCCACTTGGGAGCCCCAAAGCAGGGTGCTGAAGCTTAAATAAAAAAAGGGGAGTTCCTCTTGCTCACAAATCCCAGTACATCCACTACCTCCCCTACACATACACAGTTTGTTTTGCTATCCTTGTGGGTACCAAATAATTGATTCCCATCCAAAATCCTATTCTTCTTAACCCCTAACCCTAAAACTATACCTAACCCTAACCCCAATTCTAAACCTAACCCTAAACCTAACCTCCAAGCCTAAAATACTATCCTTGTGAGGAATTCTGGTACTCAAAAGGATAGTCAAACAAAAACACACACGCAAGAACACGTGTCATGTTCTTCTATCCTTGAGGGGACCTAGAATGTATTTCCAATAAAAATCCTATTTTTCCTAACCCCTATCCCTCAACCTGACCCTTAAGCTTAAACGAGGGAGAATTTTCCTTGTTTTACTATCCTTGGAGATTTTGGGGGATTTTAAGTCCCAACAAGGATAGATTGGGCACTGTTCTCAGTAAGATTTTCGGAGAGGGACAGGGGCCAGGTTCTCATATGAGGTCAGCTCCTGCTGTACTAGGGACTGAGTAAAGGGCTTTTACAAGAGCTTTCTTGATTACTGATTTCCGTAGAATTAATGCTTATATGGAATGGTACAGCATGCAATAATCCAGTGTTAAGGCTAAAGATGTGTGTTTGTGTTGTAATTTGCTATTTAACATGCAATGACTTACGTGAGTTCGTATGTGTTTTTGAGCATGCGTTTTCATTGATACGGGTCTTTTTTATGGTGATAACTGATACAACATTTTCCCAAGTTCGGAAAGGTTTCTACTTTCTTTCTATAGCGCCTACCTTCCCCCATGCCTGCCTACCTCCCCCTCCTACCTCTAGTGTGGCTAGCTGTGCCCCATCCATCTGGATCCGGAAGGAGTAGAGGTGCTCAGGGCTGGGGTCTGGCAAGACCATGCATCCCTCCAGAGGCACAGGCTGCTGGGCCACTTTAGTCTTGCCCTTGTCCTGGTAAAACCACAGCTGCCCATTTTTTATCAGACACCAGTGGCTCCTCCAATGACTGTTAACCAGCACGTTGAGGTAACCTGAGAGAGAGACCATATTGTTATATTTTTACTTTGTCAATGTAAGTTTAACTTGTTGACATATCAATTAAGTCTACTGAATTGAAATACATTGAATTATTGTGTGGTGAGGGACAGAGAGAGGGGGGAGATTGTGAGAAAGAAATGGTGAAAGAGAGAATTTGTTATCCCTGTAATTACTGTACTGTACAGTCATGGCCAAAAGTTTTGAAAATGACACAAATATTACATTTTCAAAGTCTGCTGCCCCAGTTTGTATGATGGCAATTTGCATATACTCCAGAATGTTATGAAGGGTGATCAGATAAATTGCAATTAATTGCAAAGTCCCTCTTTGCCATGCAAATTAACTGAATCCCCCAAAAACATTTCCACTGCATTTCAGCCTTGCCACAAAAGGAACAGCTGACATCATGTCAGTGATTCTCTTGTTAACACAGGTGTGAGTGTTGACGAGGACAAGGCTGGAGATCACTCGGTCATGCTGATTGAGTTCGAATAACAGACTGGAAGCTTCAAAAGGAGGGTGGTGTTTGGAATCATTGTTCTTCCTCTGTCAACCATGGTTACCTGCAAGGAAACACGTGCCGTCATCATTGCTTTGCACAAAAAGGGCGTCACAGGCAAGGATAATGCTGCCAGTAAGATTGCACCTGGTGGTGCAAAAAAATCAAACATTTATCGGATCATCAAGAACTTCAAGGAGAGCGGTTCAATTGTTGTGAAGAAGGCTTCAGGGCACCCAAGAAAGTCCAGCAAGCACCAGGACCGTCTCCTAAAGTTGATTCAGCTGCAGGATTGGGGCACCACCAGTAAAGAGCTTGCTCAGGGAATTTCAGCAGGCAGGTGTGAGTACATCTGCACACACAGTGAGGCGGAGACTTTTGGAGGATGGCCTGGTGTTAAGAAGGGCAGCAAAAAGCCACTTCTCTCCAGGAAAAACATCAGGGACAGACTGATATTCTACAAAAGGTACAGGGATTGGATTGCTGAGGACTGGGGTAAAGTCATTTTCTCTGATGAATCCCCTTTCCGATTGTTTGGGGCATCTGGGAAAAAAAGCTTGTCCGGAGATGGTGAGCGCTACCATCAGTCCTGTGTCATGCCAAGAGTAAAGCATCCTGAGACCATTCATGTGTGGGGTTGCTTCTAAGTCAAGAGAGTGGGCTCACTCACAATTTTGCCTAAGAACACAGCCATGAATAAAGAATGGTACCAACACATCCTCCGAGAGCAACTTCTCCCAAACATCCAGGAACATCAATATTTTGGGTCCATGGCAGGGAAACTCCCCAGACCTTAATCCCATTGAGAACTTGTGGCCAATCCTCAAGAGGCGGGTAGACAAACAAAAACCCACAAATTCTGACAAACTCCAAGCATTGATTATGCAAGAATGGGCTGCCATCAGTCAGGATGTGGCCCAGAAGTTAATTGACAGCACGCCACGGGTGGATTGCAGAGGTCTTGAAAAAGAAGGGTCGACATTGCAAATATTGACTCTTTGCATCAACTTCATGTAATTGTCAATAAAAGCCCTTGACACTTATGAAATGCTTGTAATTTTACTTCAGTATTACATAGTAACATCTGACAAAAATATCTAAAGACATCGAAGCAGCAAACTGTGTGGAAATTAATATTTGTGTCATTCTCAAAACCTTTGGCTACGACTGTACAACTAATGTGATCATTCATTGTATATTATACTTTCCTTTCCGTCATAACACATTTAATAAGTTCTTAAGGGCCTATTGCAACCAGCATTGGTCACCATATCATCGTTAAACCGTCAACACGCGCTAAGATCACAAAGCAAAGCTGATCTCAATTGCCACCACTATTGGCCAATGTATTACCACTCTGTAAAGCTGATGTGTTGACTTCCAAGTCCTGGTTGCTGCCAACCTTTTCCAATATACTTTCCAGCTCTGGTGGATATTATCATTGGTACAAATGAAACCTAGTCTTTGAGGAGTTTAAGAGAGAGTTATCTACAGTTGAAGTCGGAAGTTTACATACACTTAGGTTGGAGTCATTAACACTTAGGTTGGAGTCATTAAAACTTATTTTTCAACAACTCCACAAATTTCTTGTTAACAAACTACAATTATGGCAAGACAGTTAGGACATCTACTTTGTGCATGACACAAGTACTTTTTCCAACAATTGTTTACAGACAGAACATTTCACTTATAATTCACTGTATCACAATTCCAGTGGGTCAGAAGTGTACATACATTAAGTTGACTTTGCCTTTAAACAGCTTTGGAAATTCCAGAAAATTATGTCATTGCTTTAGAAGCTTCTGATAGGCTAATTGACATCATTTTAGTCAACTGAAGGTGTACCTGTGGATGTGTTTCAAGGCCTACCTTCAAACTCAGTGCCTCTTTGCTTGACATCATGGGAAAACCAAAAGAAATCAGCCAAGACCTCAGAAAAATAATTGTAGACCTCCACAAGTCTGATTCCTCCCTGGCAGTATTGATTTTGTTTCATGTCACTACTCTTGTTTCTTGTATTGTTCCATGTTTAGTTTATTATTAAACTCATTACCTGGACTTGCGCCCCAACTCCTAGCGTCTACGTTACAACCATGGCACATCTACGATGGCAATTTACCTTGCACATTTTTATGAATGGAAAACTCATATTGGTGTACTTACTTTTTCATTTCCAATTAATGTAATACATTAATAACAACTTGTCTTAATATGGTATTGTAATTTCTTATCAAGGGTTGAAAAATAAATCTCTCTGAACTGTCCACATCTAAACTTTGTAACCATAAACAGACCATCATGATTCAGTTAATATCTCTGTTTTCAGTAAATCATAGTCTGATAAAAGTATTTCAAAAGACACAAATTATATTCTAATTAAGTTTGAAATTCAAGATGAAATGTTTGTATGAAAATACAATAAGTATTTATTATGAATTGCCAGCCTTGCGATTTTCAATGTTACCTACCGATAGGTCAATACTTTTTGTGGGGCAGGAGTAGAGAATCTAGACACAGCTGTCTGGTATCAGACTCGCTTGACACGGTAACAACATGAGATCAACCGATCTGCTGGTTTAGTCTGGGATTTCAGTCACAAACAATTTTGTTTTAACATGCATGTTAGTAGTGTTTTAAGAAATCCAGCGCTTATACACAGCTGCGTGTTAAGTTCTGCGTCTTGGTTGCAAACGGGCCTCTGTTTGCTTTGACCATGTAAGATTTAGAAGAGGCTGGCGGGTAGAGGTATAGGAGGATGGGGTCATCGTAATCACTGGAATAGAATAGATGGAAGTGTATCAAACACATAAAAGACATGGTTTCCATGTGTTTGATACCGTTCCATTACTTTCTTTGCAGCCATTACATTGAGCCCATCCTCCGATATCTTCAGCAACCCCCGGTAAAATGTCATTTCATCCCAACAAACTGAAAGGAAAGAAGGATGGGAAAGGAAAGTGAAGACCATATAGAGAAGACGGAATGACAGAGACAAAGAGCAGGTGAATAAGGAAACAAGAAAAAGAAAGTGAAAAAGAGATAGGTCTGGGTTCAAACAAAACGCAATGTGCAGACATCGCACAGCATTGCGGTTTGTTTGAATCCTTTCCAGTGACTTTGGCTGTACTGTATGTTAACAGGGTAATGGCTGATTTGCCTAGCTCTGGAGGCCATCTCCACTCACCTGAGGTGTCAACACATTTCTCCGGACTGTCTAAGGAAGAGGTCTTCTTCTTGCCAATGTTCATTAAGTTACTGAACTTCAGACCTGCACTGTATTTCTTCTTCACTGTAAAGGATGAAGGCAGAAAAGGGTTCTAAACCAAGACACCCAACAAGCGATTACTTCTGTAAACAATCAAGAACAAGGTTAAGCAGAGTATTACATTATGTGGTTGGATTGATGTTAATGGGAGTGATGCAAATTCATCCACAAGACTGCTATATTCTCTAAAATCACTTACTAAGGTGATTGAAACCAATAACAACCAAATAGAAATGGACCATTCTAAAATTCCTGGACTTTAAACCCCTAGTAGTGACAGTTACTGTGTTGTCCTCAGTCTAATCATGGAAACATAACGTAAAACTTAAATTAATAGCCCGGGCATTTATTTTCTTAAATCACTGAACACAACAGGCACTAAGAGACAGGCTTCTATTTGAGCCAGTCGTCTTATTTCATTCATATAGGTAATTGTTTAATTCCAACATTCACTTCCAGGATGTTAATAAATTTCTTCATTTCCTGCCCTAACGTGTTATTATTGCCTCTACTAAAACAATAAAAAAATTAACTTTTCCTTGACAGAATAATAATTCTCCTCTAAGACAGTGCATTTTCATACGTTGGCCACTAGAGGGCGATCAGACAATTGTACTCCTGAAGTTGTAATTCTTTTATTTCACCTTTATTTAACCAGGTAGGCTAGTTGAGAACAAGTTCTCATTTGCAACTGCGACCTGGCCAAGATAAAGCATAGCAGTGTGAACAGACAACAACACAGAGTTACACATGGAGTAAACAATTAACAAGTCAATAACACAGTAGAAAAAAAAAGAAAAAAAAGAGTCTATATACATTGTGTGCAAAAGGAATGAGGAGGTAGGCAAATAATTACAATTTTGGAGATTAACACTGGAGTGATAAATGATCAGATGGTCATGTACATGTAGAGATATTGGTGTGCAAAAGAGCAGAAAAGTAAATAAATATAAACAGTATGGGGAAGAGGTAGGTAAAATTGGGTGGGCTATTTACCGATAGACTATGTACAGCTGCAGCGATCGGTTAGCTGCTCAGATAGCAGATGTTTGAAGTTGGTGAGGGAGATAAAAGTCTCCAACTTCAGCGATTTTTGCAATTCGTTTCAATCACAGGCAGCAGAGAACTGGAACGAAAGGCGGCCAAATGAGGTGTTGGCTTTAGGGATGATCAGTGAGATACACCTGCTGGAGCGTGTGCTACGGGTGGGTGTTGCCATCGTGACCAGTGAACTGAGATAAGGCAGAGCTTTACCTAGCATGAACTTGTAGATGACCCGGAGCCAGTGGGTCTGGCGACGAATATGTAGCGAGGGCCAGCCGACTAGAGCATACAGGTCGCAGTGGTGGGTGGTATAAGGTGATTTAGTAACAAAACGGATGGCACTGTGATAAACTGCATCCAGTAGGCTGAGTACAGTGTTGGAAGCTATTTTGTAGATGACATCGCCGAAGTTGAGGATCGGTAGGATAGTCAGTTTTACTAGGGTAAGTTTGGCGGCGTGAGTGAAGGAGGCTTTGTTGCAGAATAGAAAGCCGACTCTAGATTTGATTTTATAAGCAATTCATTTAGACCCTAAGATTATTTGAAACAGGTGTTTATTTGCTGAAACGTGTGCGGTTGACCGGCTATTAAAAGTGACAGCCGGCTATTTGAGACTGTGTTTAATTGAAGTTTTCCGGTAACTCAAAAGTAAAACTCATGATAACACCCCGAGTGAAACATAACTGAAAAGTAAAAAATGTCACCTACTGTTCAGCGTGTACTAGACAAAATATGCATGCTACACTGTAAATTGTGTTAAGATCATTACAAGAGTATATTTATATATTCATAATCGTCAATCTCCCAAAATCGATTAACTCAAGAAAGTACTTAGCTACTTTAATCAGGTTTACATCTAACCTTTTTATGCGAGTAAAGTAAAAAAAATGTTGCAACAGGCCTGATGGAAACAGCAAATTTGGCAGAAAACTTTCAGAACGTCGACAAAACAAAATATGCTAGACAAGGTGGGCTCTTTCTGTGTATGGAAAATCAATTAGGTGAGAAATAACCAATAACCATCATATCAAAGTAAACTTGGAGTCACACCATGATATGTTGTGTGGTCTTTTCACTGTGACTCGGGAAAGCATGCAGTTTACTAGGTTAAATAAATTATGATGAACTTCAAAGGGTGGTGAAAGTACAGGGTGATAAATATTGAGGGTCTTATGCTGGTGACATTATGATCGATGCTTGGCTACCGTTTGACAACTAAAAATCTTGCTCTTTCATTCATAATAATCTCATCATGCATTAGGCTATACCTGCACTGTATCTGAGAGCTGATGTCTAGAGCACGGTTTTCCAAACTCTGTCTTGGGGCACCCCCTGGGTGCATATTTTGATTTTTGCCCTAGCATTACACAGCTGATTCAAATAACCAACTCATCATCAAGCTTTTATTATTTGAATCAGCTGTGTAGTGCTAGGGGAAATAACTAAACGTCGGGAAATGTGTTTTTATGTGGATTTTAGAATATTCACATTACAATCTCTCACCAATTGGATGGAAACCTAGCTACTTTACTTTATAATTTACACTTGGTAACGTTATCCTTACTGTCTTCAATTTAAGAGTAAGGGTACATACATTAAAGAAAACTATGTGTTGTTTGGATGGTCCAGCTGCTGGGTAACAGGCAGTGGGTCAAATTGTTGGGTTATTTTCTTTAAAAGAGCAAGATTGGGTTGTTGAGGCTGGGTTACTGATACTGGGTTCTTGAGATATGACCCAGCAGATCAGATCAGAAGACTGGAGGCCTGGCTTACTGGGGGCGTGGCTTTCAGTTTTTGGACACCCATGATTATAAATGTCATTCTGGTTCATCTGTTCTGTTGTATTGTTTTGTATCATCTGTTGTATTGTATTGTATCACATGTTAAGGTTAAACACTGATACTTTTGTAGCTTTAATTGGTTCTTCAAGAGCCTATGCATAGCCCAATGTTGGGATATCTTTGTTGCAATAAATGTACATTTCAATGTTATTAATAATAAAAAAATGAAATATTCTATGAAAATGTATATTTGCATTGCACAAACTTAACATGATGAACAACAATGACATGTATTGTCACGGGTGGCCAAAAATAACTATATGAAACAATTCCCCTAATAGGCCACACCTCCTAAAAATAACCTATGGATTGCATTAAAAAAAGACCCAGCTGCTGGGTCAACCCAGCATGAAAGTTAATAAAAACCCAACTATGGTTAAATTAACCCATGTTTGAGTAATCCCCCCAAAAATTAACATTATTATCAGCGAACTCCTCCAGTTAGGATCACTCTGGGGGGAAGCGTTCCCTAGGTACAGATCTAGGATGGATCAGCTTCTTTTCCCCCAATCCTAACCATAAGCCTCTAGTGGCAACTTCCCCATAATTGGTGAGGATCAGAGCTGAGACGTTACTCACCATCTTTAGATTCAAGGGTCTCAGCGTGGCTGTCTGTGCTGCTGCCACTTTCAGAAGTAACTGAGTACCTCTCACTGAGCTCCCCCTGCGTATAGAGACCACCACACACACATTTACTATACACACACACACACAACTTAATCACACACACACTTACCGCACACACACAGACTCTCCTCAAACATAAACAATTGTACACGACTCTTGTGAAGCATGATTGACAATTGATTGTGGTTTTCAATCCATTGCTGCCGGACCCCCAAGGTGTGGGCATTTTTGTTCAAGCCCAGCACTAACGTCATCTGATTCAATCAGGCATTTTCTACAAGCTCCCAGCAACTAGGGAACAGAAAGCATGTCCCATGTTCCCTATTGAAACCCCATGATGAAATAGTTACTTGTACTTACACTAGTCAGATAAAACCTTGTTTGACAGCAGCTTTGGAACTTTAACATATAACCAAGTTATAACCAATCTAATCTCGGAAACCCATAACTAAAATTATGCGTAATTTAATCAGTTGCTTGATTAAGTTCTGGGGTAGACGTGTTAGAAAATATACTAGAACGTGGAGCGGAAGCAGGCTGGTAGCTCCAGCCCCCTCTATTTGCAATTCACTTGCAAGTATTCACACCCCTTGACTTTTTCCATATTTTGTTGTTACAACCTGAATTTAAAATGGATTAAATGTAGATTTTGTCATCCACTGGCCTACACACAATACCCCATAATGTGAACGTGGAATTGTCTTCACCATTTTTTTTACCAGTTAATTAAAAGTGAAAAGCTGAGTCAATAAGTATTCAACCCCTTGTCATGGCAAGACTAAATACATCCAGTAGTAAATAATTCACGTAATACGTTGCATTTACTCACTCTTTGTGCAATATAAGTGTTTAACATAATTTTTTAATGACTACCTCATCTCTGTACTCCATACATACAATTATCTGTAAGGTCCCTCAGTCAAGCAGTTAATTTCAAACACAGAATCAACCACAAAGACGATGGATATTTTTCCAAGAAAGGCACCTATTGGTAGATGGGTAAAAACAACAAACCCCAAAGGTGCCTAATTTCTACACTGTACAAAAATATAAACGCAGCATGTAAAGTGTTGGGCCAATGTTTAAAGAGCTGAAATAAAAGATTTTTAATGTGCACAAACAGCTTACGTCTCTCAAATTTAGTTTAGAGCAGCAAAAATAAATGTTTTGTCATACCTGTGGTATACGATCTGATATACCATGGCTGTCAGCCAATCAGCATTCAGGGCCTGAACCACCAAGTTTATAATATCTCTTTGCGCATGGTGAAGTTATTAATTACACTTTGGATGGTGTATCAATACACCCAGTCACTACAAAGATACTTCCTAATTCAGTTGCCGGAGAGGAAGGAAACCTCTCAGGGATTTCACATGAGGCGAATGGTGACTTTTAAACAGTTGCAATGTTTAAAGGTTGTGATAGGTGAAAACTGAGGATGGATCCACAACATTGTAGTTACTCTACAATACTAACCTAAATGAGTGAAAAGTAGGAGTGAAAAGTAGTGAAAAGTAGGAAGCCTGTACAGAATAAAAATATTTTAAAACATACAACCTGTTTGCAATAAGGCACTAAAGTAAAACTGCAAAAAACGTGGCAAAGAAATAAACTTTATGTCCTGAATAGAAAGCGTTAAATTTGGGAAAAATCCAACATAACATCACTGAGTACCAGTCCTTATGTTTTCAATTGGTGTTGGCTGCATCATGTTATTGGTATGCTTGTCATCGGCATGGACTGGGGAGTTTTTCAGGATAACAAAGAAACGGAATGGAGTTAAGCGCAGGCAAAATCCTAGAGGAAAACCTGGTTCAGTCTGTTTTCCAACAGACACAGAGACAAATTTACCTTTCAGCAGGTCAATAACCTAAAACACAAAGCCAAATATACACTGCAGTTGCTTATCAAGATGACAATGAATGTTCCTGTGTGGCCTTGACAGAACTTGAAGTGTTTAAAAAATAATAAAGTGGCAATATTGTACTATCCAGGTGTGTAAAGCTCTTAGATACTTACCCACAACTCTAATCACAACTGTAATCACTGCCAAAGGTGATTCTTATGCGTATAGACTCAGGTGTGTGAATACTTATATGAATGAGATATTTCTGTATTTCATTTTCAATACATGTGCAAACATTTCTAAAAGCATGTTTTCACTTTCTCATTATGGGGTACTGTGTAAAACGTAAATGAAACGTACGCTTTTGTCTATGGTTTCGTCCTCTTTCTTGAACTCTTTTACATTTGTTCGGCTTGATTTTATTTAATATTCTTTTGTATATAAGTGAAATGTTAAATGTTAAAGATGCGAACACCAAATGATCAGTGATGAAAAATCTGCGCATCATAACAAAGTTCCTTGTTACTCATCGCATCCCACAGTCTGTTGACATACGCTACGATACCAGTTATGTTATGTGTCTCTGTCCATGAGAGACTATAACCAATCTCACCCAATAGCCATAACTACCAGTAAATAAATGAATTGTGTTCTATTGATGGTATTCTACCTTAGTGCAAATGAGTCGTGAGGAGTCGGACACAGAGTGCTGCATCTCAGAGCCCTCTGCTGGTTTAGGGCTGATTTCCTGGATCACCTGATGGGGGCGACAAGGAAACAAGACCAATAGGTATGTGCCCCCTTCCCTTTCTGAGCATCTGGAAAAGCTATATATCAATCCAATCCATTATCCTCATTGACATTATTGTAACTATCAGGGTTGGGGATTTATTCCATTTTAATTCAGGAAATCAACAGAAATTCAAATTTTCCTCATTGAAAAGCAAATTGTGAAAATGTAAATGAGAAATTCTGTTTACTACCTGAATTGACTGAATTAAAATGGAATTGACTCAAACACTGCGGTAACAACAATACAGTCTGACTCCAACCCCCACCAATAGTCTCTCCATCTCCAGTCCCTATACCTTGAGCCACAGCTCTGTCTGCTCCTTGCTCTGCAGGCCCAGAACGATGGCCTCTCCTCCCATGGGGATGATCTTCAGCTTGTGCTCCTTCCTCTTAGGCTGCTTCGCCTTGTAGACCACGATGCATCCCAGCAGGCTCACGTCCAACAGCGGCATCTGCTCCTTGGAGCTCTTGTAGCACTATTGGAACATCAAGAGGGTACAGTGGTTGGTGATGGAAATATGGCTTAGTTGGTTGGAGCAACTCGTTCCAGGGAGGTGCATATTTTTGTCCTAGCCCAGCACTAGCATACAGTGCCTTTAGAAGGTATTCACATCCTTTGACTGTTTCCAATTTTGTTTTGTTAAAGCCTGACTTTAAAATTGATTAAATTCATTTGTTTTGTCACTGGCCTACACTCAATATGGATCAACAACATTGTAGTTACTCCACAATACAAACTTAATTGACAGAGTGAAAAGAATAAAGCCTGTACAGAATAAAAAATATTCCTAAACATGCATCCTGTTTGCAACAAGGCATTAATAAAAGTAATACCGCAAACAATCTGGCAAAGCAATACATTTTTTTCCTGAATACAAAGCGTTACGTTTGTGGCAAATCCAATACAAAACATTACTGAGTTACATATACATTACATATTTTAAATCATAGTGGTGACTGCATCATGTTATGGGTATGCTTGTAATCATTAAGGACTGGGGAGTTTTTCAGGATACAAAAGAAACTGAAGCACGGGAAAAACCCTACAGGAAACCCTGGTTCAGTCTGCTTTCCTCCACACTGGGACACACATTTGCTTTTCAGCAGGACAATAAACTAAAACAACAAGGCCTACTAACCACCGGTTCTGGCAACCATCATTACGCACACTTGGACCTCATCATCACCTGGATTACTCTCCCTTTATTTAGCCCTCAGTAGCCTCAGTCAGTATTTGTTTTGGTCACGTTACATCTCCTGTTTCGCTTATCTGCTTTATTCTTATCATTAAACTCATTTTCTGCACCTGCTTCCTGACTCGCAGTGTATTTGTTACAGAATACTGCCTCTCTATATGGAAGAAGCAGAAGAGAAAGACATCTCCCAGACCGTTGGCGAACAGGTGCACCTACTCCGCCAACACCACAATAAGCTGGCACAACTGGATGCGGCTATGGATGACACCACCCGAGAGAGGATTCACCTCCAACTAGCAGAGGGCCTCCTACCACGAGTCATCCCAGCGAGCCAGCCCCCCAGCCTACCCAGCACTTCGCCCAGGTTAACGATGCCCGACTGTCCCTCCCGGACAAATATGACAGGACTCCATCCAAATTCTTTGGCTTCCTACTCCAGTGCTCCCTCTATTTCTCACATCAGATGGGAGCCCCCACCACTGAGAGGTCCAAGGTTGCCACAGTCATTTCCCTGCTAACCGGGCGGGTGATGGAGTGGGCTACGGCCATCTGGTAGAGGAAGAGCTGGGTTCTGTTCATGGCTGTCTTCGACCATCCACCGGAGGGCAGAGAGGGAGGTGAGTGACTACTTCAACTCCGGCAGGGTGCCCAGACCGCTGCAGAGTACATCCTCACCTGCTGGACCGTAGCAGCCTCTAGGGAATGGAATGAACCAGCACTCCGCACCCTATTCCGAAGAAGACTGCGCGAGGAGGTCCAGACAGAGTTGGCGTGCCTGGACAACCTTCTTTGGGAGCGCCAGCGCCCCCCTCTTCCTGAGCCCATGTAGGTAGGGGCCACACACCTCCCAGCGGCAGAGCAGCGTAACATGAAACAGCTGGGGTTCTGATCCTATTCCGACCAGGAGGGGCACAAGCTTCAGCGGTGTCTCAACTCGGGGTCCACGGGGGCAGAGCAGAGGCCCCGTGATCATCTGTCTCCTGGAGTTGGTGTGAGTATTCCATATTCATTGCTTTCTGCCAAACTGTCCCTGGTTTCTATTTCACTGGCTGGCTGTCCCACGTGTTGTCTCTATAGCCCTAGTGGACTCCGGTGCCGCAGGGAATTTCATTGACCAGACCCTTGCCTCCTCTCTGAACATCACCTTGTGCCCACTCTGCTCTCCTCTTCAGGTCCAAGCCCTGGATAATTGAACAGTGGGATTGGTACAATAATGCATATCACAGCACCACTCACCAGCACCCATGCACCAAGAAAAGCCTTCGTTCCTCATCATCAACCCACCCATACACAAAGTCATGATGTTGGAGCCTCCCGTGGCACCAACGTCATGACCCCACCGTCTCCTAGTAAAGGATGAAAATCACCGCCTGGAAGACCTGCTTTTTCTTACCCTGTGGTTCCACTTCGATTGAGAGACCTGCGGTTGCCCTCCAGACCGACATCCTGGAGGTTTACCAGGATCTCTGGGAGGTTTTCTCCAAGAGACGCCACCCGTCTCCCTCCTCATTGCCCCTGGGACTGTGCCATTGACATGCTTGCAGGCTCTGTGCCTCCGCACAGCCGCATCTACCCTCTGTCGGTGGCTGAAACCGATGCCATGGAGGAATACATCCAGGAGGTTCTCCAACAGGGTTTCATCCACCCATCCACCTCCCTTGCGTCGGCAGGCTTCTTCTTCATGACCAAAAAGGATGGAGGTCTACGTCCGTGCATCGATTACAGAGGCCTCAATTCCACCACTACCAAGTACCGCTACCTTCTCCAGTTGGTGCCGGTCACTATCGAACAGCTTCACGGGGCATGTTTTCTTTTTACAAAACTGGACCTCTGGAGTTCCAACAAATTGATCCGGGATGAATGGAAAACGGTCTTCAGCACGATGTCTGGACACTATGAGTACCAGGTGATACCTTACAGATTACCCAATGCTCCGTCTGTGTTTCAGGCATTCGTAAACGAGGTGTTCCGGGACATGCTCGTGCGCCAAGTGGTTGTGTATAATCGACATCATCCTGGTCTACTCGGCCACCATGGAGGATCACATCGCCCACGTCCGAGTAGTCCGTGGGCGCTTCTTGGAGAACCGCCTGTATTTGAAAGCGGAAAAGTGCCATTTCCATCAGGTCGCTGTCTCCTTGGGATACCAGATCAGGCCACAGGGAGTGATGATGGGTGAAAGGAAGGTTGAGCCAGTCCCAAACACTGTAAAGGGGCTACAACGGCTTTTGGGGTTTTCCAACTTCTTTTTGTGGTTTGCCAAGAACTTCAGCTCCACTGCCTCTCCTCAAGGGCGATCCCCGTAAGGTGGTGTAGAGTCCTGCAGCCGATGAGGCCTTCCTCCTACTGAAGGGGCATTTCACCTCCGCCCGTTGCTGAAACACCCAGATCCTAAGCTGCCCTTAGTGGTGGAAGTGGATGCCTCAGAAGTGGGTGTGGGGGTCGTCTTGTCCCAGCGCCAAGGTAACCCACAGCAATTGTATCCATGTGCATACTACGCAAAGAAACTGTCCCCTGCAGAGCGGAACTATGACGTTAACGGGAGCTCCTGGCGGTGAAGTTGGCATTAGAGGAGTGGAGACACTGGCTGGAGGGCACCAAGGACACATTTCTCATCCTCACCAACCACTGGAACTCGGAGTACATACAGACCTGACTCCATTTTGCTCATCCCGTCCTATAGGCAGAAACTCAAACAGGATGTATCGGTGACAAGAACTATTCAACGCTGGTCTGACCAATCGGAATCCACGCTTAAATTTTATGTTCTGGGTAGCTTCAGAGAATAATATTGATCTATACGCTGATTTGGTGAGTGAGTTTATAAGTAAGTGATTTGGAGATGTACCCACTGTGACTATTAAAACCTACCCTAACTGGAAACCGTGGATAGATGGCAGCATTCGTGCAAAACTGAAAGCTCGAACCACCGTATTTAACCATAGAAAGATGACTGGGAATATGGTCAAATACAAACAGTGTAGTTATTCCCTCCGCAAGGCAAACAAGAGAAATGTTGGTATAGGACAAAGTGGTCGCAATTCAACGACTCCGACACGAGATGGATGTGGCAGGGTCTACGGGCAATCACGGAGTACAAGAAAACCAGCCATGTCAAGGACACCGACATCTTGCTTCCAGGCAAACTAAACTCCTTTGCCCGCTTTGAGGATAATACAGTGCCACCGACGTGGCCTGCTACCAAGGACTATGGGCTCTCCCTCTCCTTGTCCGTGGCCGACGTGAGTAAGAACATTACACGTGGACCAGAAGGCATCCCTAGCCGCATCCTCAGAGCATTTGCAGAACAGCTGGCTTGTGTTGTTATGGACATATTCAATCTCTCCCTATCCCAGTCTGCTGTCCCCAGATACTTCAAGATGGCCACCATTGTTCCTGTACCCAAGAAGGCAAAGGTAACTGAACTAAATGACTATCGCCCCGCAGCACTCACCTCTGTCAACATGAAGAACTTTGAGAGAGACTAGTCAAGGATCATATCACCTCCACCTTACCTGTCACCCTAGACCCACTTCAATATGCATACCACCCCAATAGGTTCACAGACAATGCAATCGCCATCACACTGCACATTGCCCTAGCCCATCTGGACAAGAGGAATACCCATGTAAGAATGCTGTTCATTGACTTCAGCTCAGCATTCAACACCATAGTACCATACAAGCTCATGTTTATGCTTGAGGCCCTGGGTCTGAACCCCACCCTGTGCAATGGGTCCTGGATTTCCTGAAGGGCCGCCCCCAGGTGGTAAAGGTAGGAAACAACATCTCCACTTTGCTGATTTTCAACACTGGAGCCCCACAAGGGTGCGCGCTCAGCCTCCTCATTGTACTCCCTGTTCAACCATGACTGCATGGCCATGCACGCCTCCTACTCAATTATCAAGTTTGCAGACGACACAACAATAGTAGGCTTTAACACAAACAATGACGAGACAGGTGAGGAGGTCTGGAAAACAACCTCTCACTCAACGTCAAAAAAACAAAGGAGATGATCGTGGACCTCAGGAAAAAGCAGAGGGAGCACCCCCTATCCACATCGATGGGACAGCAGCGCAGAAGGTGGAACGTTTTAAGTTCCTCGGCATACACATCACGGACAAACTGAAATGGTCCACCCACATAGATAGTGTGGTGAAGAAAGCACAACAGCGCCTCTTCAACCTCAGAAGGCTGAAGAAATTTGGCTTGTTACCTAAAATTCTTACAAACTTTTACAGATGCACAATTGAGAGAATCCTGTCGGGCTGTATTACGGCCTGGTACGGCAACTGCACCGTCCACAACCGCAGGCGCACAGCGCATCACCGGGGACAAACTACCAGCCCTTCAGGACACCTACAGCACCCGTTGTTACAGGAAAGCCAAAAAGATCATCAAAGACAACAACCACCTGAGCCACTGCCTGTTCATCCCGCTACTATCCAGAAGGCGAGGTCAGCACAGGTGCATCAAAGCTGGCACCGAGAGACTGAAAAATAGCTTCAAGGCTATCAGACTGTTAAACAGCTGTCACTAACACAGAGAGGCTGCTGACTACATACAGACTTGAAATCATTAGCCACTTTAACCTCTCTGGGCAACCCGATGCGCTAGCGTCCCACCTTGCCAATAATAAATGCAAATGCGCTGCGCCAAATGCTAATAGCACTCGTTAAACCTCAAACGTTCATTAAAACACACATTCAGGGTACTCAATTCAAGCTACACTCGTTGTGAATCTAGCCAACAAGTCAGATTTTTAAAATGCTTTTCGGCGAAAGCATGAGAAGCTATTATCTGATAGCATGCAACACCCCGAAATACCTGAAGGGGACGTAAACAAAAGAATTAGCATAGCCGGCGCTACACAAAACGCAGAAATAAAATATAAAACATTCATTACCTTTGACGAGCTTCTTTGTTGGCACTCCTATATGTCCCATAAACATCACAATTGGGTCTTTTTTTCGATTAAATCGATCCTTGTATACCCAAAATGTCCATTTATGAAGACTGTGTGATCCAGGAAAAACACAGTTTCTAAACGCAACGTTATTTTTTTAAATTAAAAAAGTTGCCTATAAACTTTGACAAAACACTTCAAACTACTTTTGTAATCCAACTTGAGGTATTAGTAAACGTTAATACGCGATCGAATTCATCACGGGGCGATATGTATTCAATAGCATTAAGTCTTGAGACGATGGTCGATATTCTCTCTACCAAAACTTCCTTTGTGATGCAGTGATGACAGGAAGTGCCTCTTCTTCGTTGAACCAAGGAATAACGTCACACCAATTGCCAAGACTGGAGACATCGTGTGGAAGCTGTAGGAATTGTCAACTGGGAGCTATCTATTTTCTCTTGCCATAGACAATACAGGCAACTGGCGCATTGATATTTTTTTTCTTTTGGGTGATCAGTTTTCCTTGGGATTTTCCCCGAGACACACGTTCTGTTATAGTCACAGCCGTGCTTTAACCAGTTTTAGAAACTTCAGAGTCTTTACTATCCACACATACTAATCATATGCATATACTATATTCCTGGCATGAGTAGCAGGACGTTGAAATGTTGCACGATTTTTAACAACATGTTGAAAAAAGTAGCCCTAGCTCTAACAGGTTTTAATAATGACACTTTAATAATGTTTACATATCTTGCATTACTCATCCCATACTGTACTTTATACCATCTATTGCATCTTGCCTATGCCACTCGCTCATCCACCACTTTACTTAGATTTGTGTGTATTAGGTAGTTGTTGTGGAATTGTTAGATTACTTGTTAAAACCTTTTTGGGATAGGGGGCAGCATTTTCACTTTTTGGATGAATAGCGTGCCCAGAGTGAACCTCATACTCTATCCCAGATGCTAATATATGCATATTATTATTAGTATTGGATAGAAAACACTCTGAAGTTTCTAAAACTGTTTGAATCATGTCTGTGAGTATAACAGAACTTATTTAGCAGGCGAAACCCGAGGACAATCCATTCAGAATTTTCAATGGCTTTTCATTGGGAATCCAGATTTCTAAGGGACCTTCTTGCAGTTCCTATCACTTCCACTGTGTAATATTTGTGTTGTGGAGAAATTACCAGGCAGGAGACGGGAGTACAGTTAGTTTTCGTTTAGTCAAAACCCCTCGTGCTCTACAGTTCCCGGCACCCTAGTGCGCATGTGCATTTCCTATTAGGTGTAGTAACGTAACACTGCCGTAATTCATTACTGCTTAGTAACAGCATTGTAACTAATATAAACAGATGTAGATCCCAGATACTACACTCCTCCCCCATAGTGTTTAACTCCCAGAGAACAAGGTAAATATGTTAGGGAACTACTAATGCAATATCTGAACAATGCATTCTTAAACATTTTCAACTACTGCAGACTTTTCAGAGCCCAGCACAAATCCAGGGGATTATTCTGCACCGAAGATAGAGTTTGTGTCCTAATAACTAACCCAGGTAATGTCCTTTTTCTTTCCTTTTATCTAGGACATATTAAAGTGTTTGTTTGTTTTACTGTCTGTTACCTCCTTAACCAGCTCAACTCATAGGTCAAGCTTTTGAGGTGCCCTTCGCTGTCGAATAGGATATCTCCGCTCCTCCTGGGCTTCCGGTGGTGGGCCAGGTTCAGGTGGAAGGTCAGGCTCGGTCTCTCCCGTACATCCACAGTTAGGAGAATAGTCATGGGGGTTGTTATTGTTCTTGTTCTCTCGGCATGTCTCTGCTGGGGCATTGGACCATAGCAGATGATCCACATGAACGTTGACCAATTTGGACTTGGTAAGTCAAAGGTCCTCTGTGTTGCAAGATCACACCTGAGTTCCAAAGGCGCTTGGGGTCTGAAATCACGTACCATCACCCTCTCTCCATCTTTGAATTCTCTGACAGTCTTTGAGTGTCTGTCATGAGCTTTCTTCTGCTGTAGCTGGTGCTTTGCCACAGTGCTTGACAAGTCTGGTTTCAACAATGTCAGGCGGGTACGTGGTTGGCGTTTCAGAAACAGTTCAGCTGGTGTACATTCCGTTACTGTGTGTGGTGTGTTACGGTAAGTAAACAGGAACTGGGGAAGCCTTTGGTGGGTGGGCACAGACTGAACCTCGAGTCTAGTCCAGGCCTTCTTAAAGGTTTGCACGGCCCTATCCGCTGCTTCGTTTGATGCCGGATGATAAGGTGGTGACAGGATGTGCCTTACTCCGTTGTTCTTGAGAAACATTTCAAAATCGTTTGACGTGAAAGGAGGGCATTGTCCGATACGAGCTCCTTGACTAGTCCAAAGGATGCGAACAGGTATCTGAGAAGATTGATGGTCTTCTCAGCTATGGTCAGTTGAGTAGGGAACACTTCCATCCACTTGGAATGGA
Source organism: Oncorhynchus masou masou (assembly GCF_036934945.1). Taxonomy (NCBI): domain Eukaryota; kingdom Metazoa; phylum Chordata; class Actinopteri; order Salmoniformes; family Salmonidae; genus Oncorhynchus; species Oncorhynchus masou. Next base: position 412,498 of record NW_027016551.1, on the reverse strand, counting down.
CAGACGACGACAACAATGAAATGTTGCTTGTCAATCTCAGCGTAATCCACATGGATGCGTTCCCAAGGTGGAGCAGCCCAGGACCATGGATGAAGACTTGCAGCAGCAGGCTTGTTGCGAACAGCTTCACAAGGTGAGCAGTGGCCTACATGCTGTTGAATGTCCTGATCCAGTCCAGGCCACCACAGATAACTGCGAGCGTGTGCTTTCATTCGAGTGATCCCTGGATGTCCCTCATGCAGGTCAGATAGCAGTCTCCTCTGGAATTTGTGAGGTACCACCACCCTTGATCCCCACAGAACACATCCTTGATCAGTGGACAACTGGTCTTTCTTGTCGATGAATGGACAAAGGTTATCGTCATTTACGAAGGTTGGCCAACCGCCTAATGTTAAGTCCAGTACCTTGGAAAGCACTGGGTCTTTCCTTGTTTCCTCTGCTATGTCTCAAGCAGATATGGGCAGTTCGTCAATGAGAGAGATCTGGAGGACTGCTCTATCATCTTCACTGTCGGAGTCACTATTGCATGGTAGTCTTGATAGTGCATCGGCATTTGCGTGCTCACTGGATCGTCTGTACTCAATCTCGTAGTCTAACAATATCAGAGCCCAACGTTGCATTTTAAGTGCAGCAAGGGTTGGTATAGCTGGATGGCCAACAGAGGCTTGTCAGCAGTTGGAACTTCATTCCGAAAAGGTATTTGTGAAAGTTCTTCACTCCGAATATTATGCTCAGGGCTTCCTTCTCAATTTGAGCATCATTTTTCTCACTTGGTGACAGAGTCCCTGATGCAAATGCAATAGGGTGTTCTTCACCTGACGGTAGAACATGTGAGATGACGGCTCCTACTCCGTATGGAGATGCATCACACGCGAGTCTCAGCTTCATCTGTGTTGTAGTGGGCAAGCCACTTGCTCTTTAGCAGACGCTGTTTGCAAGTCTTGAATGCTTCTTCACATTGTGGGGACCAATTCCACTTTGTATCGGCCTGCAGCAGTTGGTGAAGCAGATGCAACAATGTGCACAAGTTTGCCACAAACTTTCCGCAATAGTTCAGGAGCCCAAAAATGACCTCAGGTCTGAGATATTTGTGGGTGCTGGAGCGTTTACGATTGCTTCCACCTTGCTGTTGGTTGGGTGCAGGCCTTGTGCATCAATCTTGTATCCGAGATACTCCACTGAGTCCTGGAGGAACTCACACTTCCTGCGTTTCATCCTCACTCCGTATTTCTGCAGTCTTGACATCACTTCGTCCAGCACTACAAAGGTGCTCTCCAATGATTGGTGCTGACACGAGGATGTCATCCATGAAGCACACAATATTGTCTATACCGTCCAAGATCTGATCCATTGTGTGTTGGAATATCGCTGGAGCTGTCGAGATTCCATAGGCCAAGTGAATTAATCTGAATAGCCCCTTGTGTGTATTGATGGTCAGATACTGTTCTGACTCCGGATCCAGCTTCAGTTGCTGATAAGCGAATGCCAGGTCCAGCTTACTGAAAAACTTCCCACCAGCTAGAGTGGCAAACAGATCTTCAGCGTTTGGTAGTGGATATTCCTCTGGTAGTATGCAGCGATTTATTGTGACCTTGTAGTCACCGCACATTCTGACGGTCTTGTCTTTCTTTGGGACAACAACAATTGGAGAGGCCCAGTCGCTCCTCGCTACTTTCATGATTATGTTATTCTTCTGTTGGCGGTCCAGTTCATTCTCTACTGCTTCCTTAAGACCATAGGGAACGTGGTTTGGACATGGTTTGTGAAAGATAGGCTTGGTTCCTTCTTGCACTCTGACTTTTGCTGTGAAGTCTTGTATTTCACCATAGCCATCTTTGAAAAGTTATTTGTGCGTCTCCAGCATGTTCGTGAGTGTAGCCTGACTCACTGGTTTGTCATTTCTCTGACTGAAGATTTCTCCCCAGTTCAACTTGATCTTTTGTAGCCAGTTTCTGCCTAGCAAGGCTGATTTTTCTCCTTTAACAATGACAAGAGGTAGCGTCCACTCCTTCCACTCATACCGGACTGGTACCTGGATCTGCCCTAACACAGGAATAGTGTCACCAGTGTATGAAGAAAGGCGGATGGACGCAGGCTGAAAGAGGGCACTCTTTCAGTTTTTCTTTGTAGAGTCTCTCTGGAACCAGAGATACAGACGCTTTGGAGTCCAGCTGCATTTTTACTGGTTTTCCCGCTAACTCCATGTTGAGATAGATTCCATCTTTTTGTTGTTGAGCTGTGTACACTGAACAGTTACACTACTGTTTCAGTTGTACCTTCCTCTTCTTGTGCTGCGTCTGACACTTGTGCGCTCTTGCTGTGCGTTTCGAGGCTTTACACACTCTCTGTACATGTCCAACCTTTCCACAATTGTGGCACATTTCATTTTGAAATCGACATTCACTGTGCTGATTGTCTCCCCCACATCTGTAGCAACTTGGCTTAGACCTTTGAGATGTGACTTTTGTGAGCCTTTTTCACCACGTGCATCACTGACCTTGTGAACTCCTTTCTGACGTTCTGCATGTCCCGATAGCTCAATAGTATCCATGTGGGCAAGCTCGAGTCCAAGTGCTATATCACAGGCTTTCTTAAGGGTCAGGTACTTCTCTGACAGAAGCCTTCTGTGATAAGCTTCACCTGTGAAACCACATACAAACTTGTCTCGGAGAGCTTCATCAAGAAATTGTGCAAACTCACATGTACTTGCGAGCCTTTTCAAAGCAAGGATGTCGTCAGCCACGGTTTCCCCTTGACTCTGGTGACGTTGGTAAAATCTGAAACGTTCTCCAATGAGAATTGGCTTAAGCTTGAAATACCTTGAAAGAATTTCAGTCAGTTCTGCATAGTTCAACTCCACTGCATTTTTTTGGTTCAATGAGACCTTTCAGCAATCCATATTCAGTTGGACCAAAAACACTGAGGAATATGTCTGCTTTCTTTTCATCTTTGATTTCATTTGCAGCCAGCCAACCCTCAAAACGCTCCAAATAGGAATCAAAATGCTCTTTTGTAGCCTCAAACTCTGGTACTCAACCAATGGTTGCCATTTTCACAGTTAATTGTTCAGTTTTCTTATTCCTTGTGTTCCTTAACTTCTTCGATATAGGGGGCGCTCTTTAAATTTTTGGATAAAAAACGTTCCCGTTTAAACAAGATATTTTGTCACGAAAAGATGCTCGACTATGCATATAATTGACAGCTTTGGAAAGGAAACAATCTGATGTTTCCAAAACTGCAAAGATATTGTCTGTGAGTGCCACAGAACTAATGCTACAGGCGAAACAAAGATGAAATTTCATACAGGAAATGGCCCAGATTTTGAATGCGCTGTGTTCCAATGTCTCCTTATATGGCTGTGAATGCGCCAGGAATGAGCCTACACTTTCTGTCATTTCCCCAAGGTGTCTGCAGCATTGTGACGTATTTGTAGGCATATCATTGGAAGATTGACCATAAGAGACTACATTTACCAGTTGTCCGCTTGGTGTCCTCCGTCGAAATTATTGCGCAATCTCCAGCTGCGTGCACTTTTCCATTTGGTTCAGAGGAGAATGGCAACTGCCACGAATGATTTATCATTGAATAGATATGTGAAAAACACCTTGAGGATTGATTCTAAACAATGTTTGCCATGTTTCTGTCGATATTATAGAGTTAATTTGGAAAAAAATCCGGCGTTGTAATGACTGAATTTTTTCGGGGGTTTTCTTAGCCAAACGTGATGAACAAAACGGAGCGATTTCTCCTACACAAATAATCTTTTTGGAAAAACTGAACATTTGCTATCTAACTGAGAGTCCCCTCATTGAAAACATCTGAAGTTCTTCAAAGGTAAATTATTTTTATTTGAATGCTTTTCTTGTTTTTGTGAAAATGGTGCCTGCTGAATGCTAGGCTTAATGCTATGCTAGCTATCAATACTCTTACACAAATTCTTGTGGTTGAAAAGCATATTTTGAAAATCTGAGATGACAGTGTTGTTAACAAAAGGCTAAGCTTGTGAGCCAATATATTTATTTCATTTCATTTGCAATTTTCATGAATAGTTAACGTTGCGTTATGCTAATGAATTTTGAATTTTGCACGCTGCCTTTTCAGCGGAATGTTGTCGAGCGGAACCCCTGCGCTAGAAAGGTTAAAGAGTACTGCACTGTCGGAACTGGAAGCACAAGAATTTCGCTACACTCGCAATAACATCTGCTAACCATGTCTATGTGATTTGATTTGACAGTGAGGCAGCTTAACCCGCACCAAGCAAGGTGGGCCCTTTTCTTCAATAGATTCAACTTCACCATCTCATATCGCCCAGCTTCAAAGAACATTAAAGCTGATGCTCTGTCCCATCTCCATGATTCCCTAGAGGTTCCTGTCCCAAGTGCAACCATCATTCCGCCCTTCTGAATCATTGCCCCTGTGATTTGGGAGGTAGACGTGGACATCTGGACAGGCTCTGGAGTGGGAACCCGCGCCTACTACCTGTCCTCTGGAGTGCACTTATGTCCCCACGGGGGTAAGGGATCGGCTGTTGACCTGGGTGCACACATCCTTCACCGCTGGACACCTAGGTATCACCCGCAACATTCAATCCATCTCCGCAAAATACTGGTGCCCCACCTTGGTGCAGAATATTGCTGATATCCCAGATATCCCAGACCCCGCCCAGACCCCGCCCAATTTTTCAGTTTTTGATTTGTTAAAAAAGTTTGAAATATCCAATAAATGTCGTTCCACTTCATGATTGTGTCCCACTTGTTGATGATTCTTCACAAAAAAAATACAGTTTTATATCTTTATGTTTGAAGCCTGAAATGTGGCAAAAGGTCGCAAAGTTCAAGGTGGCCGAATACTTTCGCAAGGCACTGTATACTTTCAAGGAAGTTAGGCCAATTTAGACAACAGCCCATGCCTATGGTCCATTAGGACACCAAATTTTAATTATTGTTAATGATCGTCATGCTCCTTAACGACAGATAAATGGATGTTAAATAACCAGTATGTCCTGTCATTTCCTACACAGGAAATCACATTTTCTCAGAAATGAAGTTTCTGAACCCTGCACCTAAAATGACACTACATAAACAAATAGCTACCTCATGTCACTGTAGATAGTCTGTCAGGCACCATATTCTTACTAAAGAGAGGAGAGCACTTTCCATTTCAAAATTGGTTATGTATTTGTGTATATGTAAAAGTGGAACTATTTTCACTATAGCGTTTCACTATAACGTTGTCCACCACACCCGATAAGGCACCTCACTTGACAAGAGTGTAATGTGGATGGTTTATGAGCATGGCTGTGTGGTTAGTTGCTATAGCTCTATGTCACCCTTGTTCTCCTTTTTTTTCTCCTCTCACAGGATTTCCATGTATTAGTGTATGTGTGTGTGTGTGTGTGTGTGTGTGTGTGTGTGTGTGTGTGTGTGTGCGTGTGTGCGTGTGTGGTAGGGACAATCTAAACCGTCTAAGTCCTACAACCCACCAGGAAGCGATGTTCTCGAATGACACACAGCTGCTTGGCCCACTGGCCCAGCCACTTCTTCCTCCAGAGGAAGGCGCAGATGCGCACGTCCTTCATCAGCTCGATGGATGCCTCGGTGGACGGCCACTGGTGCTGCGCTGACAATGACGACTTCCCCTTGGTCACTTCCTCCTCATCGTAGGACTCATAGGAGCTGCTCACTGCCTCGCCGTCATCTGGGAGACACAGGGAAGGGGGGTCAGAGGTGAGGTTAGGACAAGGAGGAAGTGGAAGACGATGAGGAGGATGAATTAATGAAATTCCAATTCGAAATGCGTGTGTGATGACTTTTCGTGATCCTGTTAAGTAGGCAATTAGTTCGCACAAGGAGGTGAGGACTACACACTCATCACAGAAAGGTATGAACACATGCACAGTTGACCCCTCGCCCCCCAAGCCCACAAGCATGCACACACACACGCACACTGATAGGCAGGTACCCCATGTGATCACAGCATAGACCATATTGTCTGAGCTCTTTACTTGTGTAGATGCTCCCGAGGAGACCAAAACAACCCACATCTACAGGGAGAGGGATAAAGGAGAGAAAGAGGAAGGGAGAAGAAGACAAGAGTGCGGAAAATAAGACAGGGTTACACTATCCCAATGCTATATAGTATAAAGGAAACTATGAAAAGACAAGAGCAACTCATATATAAGTACTTAAAAATTGGAATGAAATGTATTTATTTTCTTGTATTATATATTTTATAGACCTGAAAAGCTTGGATGCATACCCTATCAGAATTAATAAGCTAGTAAACAGAAGCTAAGCTCAGTGAGATATTTTCTTTTCATGGCCACATTAATACGCATAGTCAATTAATAACCTTTAACCTACCTGTATGAAAAGATGAGTGAGAATAACCGCACACAAACCAGCATGTGTATATGCACTCATGTCGAACAGTGTTTCCAGAGCGTAGCATTTACCAATAGTATAAATTCTCATGTTGGAAACATGGCTTGCTAATTCTGATGTGTGGGTGAGCAGATGATTTAATATGGAACCTCCAGTGCATTTCCTGTGACGTGAGAAGTGGCAACTGTTAAGTTGTGGTCAAACCAAACACACAGCCTTCTAAAGAACAAAGGAGACTTGACCTGAATGACAGGGTTAACTTTCAAAGCTGGGTTACACTTTTGTAGCTTTTTAAAATGTAACCTTCATTTCACCAGCACATCTCATTGAGATAAATAATCTGTCTGTCAAGAGAGACTAAAAAGTAATCACCACAGTATAGTTACGGTAACACAGTAAAAAAAAACACATCATTCAAAGCATAAAGTAATCTTCCGCTCACTGCCAGTATGGGTGCAGGCTTTTGTTTGAATGAAACATTCTAACTGTCCACTTAAATGACCCGCAAATGTACTCTGTCCTACTTTCAACACACTAAAACTCCTTTCAGTGAAGCTGGCCGACCAGCATGGTCGAGCTGGTTATGTTGGTACACCATAATGGTCTGGCTGGTCAAGCTGATCTGACCATTATGGTCTAGCTGGTTTATCGGGGTGGCAGGGTTGGTTAGAGTGTTGGACTAGTAACCGGAAGGTTGCAAGTTCAAACACCCGAGCTGACAAGGTACAAATCTGTTTTTCTGCCCCTGAACAGGCAGTTAGCCCACTATTCCTAGGCCGTCATTGAAAATAAGAATTTGTTCTTAACTGACTTGCCTGGTTAAATAAAGGTAAAAATAAAATAAAAAATACTGGCAGACCAGCCTTTGTTGTGTTTTCGCTGGTGACCAGCTTTCATGTGATTTCGCTGGTGACCATCCATTGCTATGTTTGACACTGGTGGCCAGCATAAGCTAAAGCAAAACCAGCATCAAGTCACATGCTGGCTTGCAATGTGATGTTTAATTCCAATAGGAATCGAGGATGAATGGATTTCCACAATCTGCATTCAGAATGACTGCCAGGGTTATAATGAATGAATGAGACTACCTAAACTAACTTCTTCTTCTCTGGTATTATGGCAGTCCACAAACAAATGTAAAAGGTGCATGCCTCTACCTACTGTATAGGTGGCGGCAATCGGAAAATCGGGAAAAAAACGAACATCATATACAAAACAAAAACAAAATAAAAACATCAGTCACAGTCCAAATCACATCCCTACACAGGTGCAAGGGCCTATGAGGATGGAACACTCATCGACAGGATTTCTTGTAATGCCTCTGCTGTAAAAAAAAATGTTCAGCCACACAACAATGCCTATTTCCTCTGATTTCCTCTTTGTTTGCTTTGTGCAGTTACGAACCAATGTAATAAAAGATACAAAGTCCACCTTTTTAACATGCAACATGTGAGGTTCCTGTTGGCAAATAAGATTTACTGGTTCCTCTAATCCAACGACCATGCTTTCTTCAGTGTTACACCCTTATTTTACTCTTCTCAACGCCTCTGGATAGGAGACATGCTGGACAGCCCTTACTCTTGCCACCTCGGTCTCCTTCTCCCTAACCGTGCTCTTAATGAATTTGGGCACACGCTCGCCATCACAATTGCAGCATTTCACCTCAACTGACATACAATACTTCTCCCATCTACATTTATTTATTTATTTCACCTTTATTTAACCAGGTAGGCCAGTTGAGAACAAGTTCTTGTTTACAACTGCGACTTGGCCAAGATAAAGCAAAGCAGTGCGACAAAAACAACAACAGAGTTACACATAAATAAATGTACAGTCAATAACAATAGAAGAAAATCTATGTACAGTGTGTGCAAATGTAGAAGAGCAGGGAGGTAAGACAATAAATAGGCCAAGTAGAGATAATGGGGTGCAAAAGAGCAAGAAGATAAATAACAATATGGGGATGAGGTAGTTGGGTGTGCTATTTACAGATTGGCTGTGTGCAGGTACAGTGATCGGTAAGCTACTCTGACAGCTGATGCTTAAAGTTTGATAGAGAGATATAAATCTCCAACTTCAGTGATTTTTGCAATTCGTTCCAGCCATTGGCAGCAAAGAACTGGAAGGAAAGGCAAAGACTTATAGATGACCTGGAGCCAGTGAGTTTGGCGATGAACACGTAGCGAGGGCCAGCCAACGAGAGCATACAGGTGGCAGTGGTGGGTAGTATATGGGGCTTTGGTGACAAAACGGATGGCACGATGGCACATCCAGTTTGCTGAGTAGAGTGTTGGAGACTATTTTGTAAATGACATCGCCGAAGTCAAGGATCGGTAGGATAGTCAGGGTATGTTTGGCAGCGTGAGTGAAGGAGGCTTTGTTGCGAAATAGGAAGCCGATTCTAGATTTAAATATTTTGCATTCACTTTTTCCTGAACCTAAATATTCTGCACCACCCGCAAATTCTGAAACATTGTCTACTCTGGAAAACATTTCAACTACAGTAGGCCTACAAAACAGTGGTAACCTACACACTTCAATGCAAAAATATCAACAGTCTGTTCACCTGTTAAATTCTACTGTAATGTTATAAACCGCAATGACTGTCAAAAGCATGAAATTGCTTGAAATGATCACAGCCTATCTAGCCTAAAAGGCCCAATTAAATGAGAGCTGCATGGTAATTTGGTGTATGGCTACTTCAGGAATATGAACTCATCATTGCCAGAAAAGGTGAGGTATTTATTCTGCAATGGTTATGATATTCAGAGCCATCAGAAAGTATTCACACCCCTTTACTTTTTCCACATTTTCTTGTGTTACAGCCTGAATTTAAAATGGATTAAATAAGTATTTATTTTTCCCATCTACACATAATACCCCATAATGACAAAGTGGATCAGGTTTTTAGAAATTTTTGCAAATGTATTGAAAATGAAATAAACATAAACATCTATTTTACAGAATTATTCACACCCCTGAATCAATACGTTAGAATCACAAGTCATTGCCTCCTGAGGGGCGCAGTGATAACAGTTCCACTAAAGATCCTGGTTTGAGTCCAGGCTCTGCCGGCCGTGACCGGGAGACCCATGGGGCGGCGCACAATTGGCACAGTGTCGTCCTGGTTAGGGGAGGGTTTGGCTGGCAGGGATGTTCTTGTCCCATCGCACTCTAGCAACTCCTGTGGAGGGCTGGGGGTAGAAGGAGTTTAGGTCCTGTGTGGCTCAGTTGGTAGAGTATGGTGCTTGCAATTCCAGGGTTGTGGGTTCAATTCCAATGGGGAACCAGTATGGGGGGGGATATGAAAATGTATGCACTCACTACTGTAAGTTGCTCTGGATAAGAGTGTCTGCTAAATGACCCCCCCCCCCCCCCAAAAAAAATGGAGTACAATAAAGATCGCATCATCTGCAGATCTGTTGGGGTGGTACGAAAATTGCAATGTGTCTAGGATGTTGATGTGGGCCATGACCAGCCTTTCAAGGCATTTCATGGCTATAGATGTGGGGCGATAGGCAGGTTACCTTGGCCTTCTTGGGCACGGGACTATGGTGGTCTGCTTAAAACAAGTTTGTATTATAGACTGGGTAAGGGAAAAGTTGAAAATGTCAGTAAAGACTCTGGTCAGGTCAGCGCATGCTTTGAATATGCGTCTTGTCCGGAGGTGAATATTTGCATGTTATATTAACTTACATCGGCTACAGAGAGCAAGATGAAACAGTCGTCTGGAACAGCTGGTGCTCTCATACATGGTTCAGTGTCACTTGTCTCAAAGCTTGTCTGGTAAGCTTGAGTCGCTGGGCAGCTCACTGCTGGTTTTCCCTTTGTAATCCGTGAAAGTTTTCAAAGTCTGCCACATTCCTCTAGTGTCAGAGCCGGCGTAGTAGGATTTGATCTTAGTCCTGTATTAACGCTTTGCCTGTTTGATGGCTCGTCGGAGGTCGTAGCGGGATTTCTCATAAGGGTCCAGATTAGTGTTCCACTCCTTGAATAGCGGCAGATCTAGCCTTTAGCTCAGTGCGGATGTTGCCTGTAATCCATGGGTTCTGGTTGGGGTATGTATGTACAGTATGTGCCGGTCAGTGGGGACGACGACGTCAATGCACTTATTAATGAAGCCGTGACTTATGTGGTAAACTCCTCTATGTTATCGGATGAATCCCGGAATATATTCCAATCTGTGCTAGCGAAACAGTCCAGACAACTTCCATATTGAGCACGTCACTGGAACTTCCTGTTTGAGTTTTTGCTTGTAGGCAGGAAGATAGAGTTATGGTCTAATTTGCCAAAGGGAGGGTGAGGGAAGGCCCTGTGTGTGGAGTAAAGGTGATCTAGAGTTTTGTCTCTCTAGTTTGGTAAAAAGTAATTTAAGTTTCCCAGTATAATCAGGGACAGGGCAGAAACTCACCGTTCATGGCTGAGTCATAGGGCTGGGCCTCCTCGTAATATCCCTCCTGAAACTCCAAGCAGGCCGGGGCCGAGGGCTGGGGGAAGGGCTCTCTCCCTACAATAACCTGCGAGAGAAGGAAAGGAGGAGGCAGAGAGACAGAAGGGTAGGAGGAGAGAGAGAGAGAAAGAGGTTTCTTCTATTTTCTCTTGTACTCTATCTCAGTGTTTCCCAAATTGGGTCCTTGGGTGCGCATTTTGTTTTTTTGCGCCAGCACTAGACAGCTGATTCAAATCATCAAAGATTGATGATGAGTTGGTTATTTGAGTCAGCTGTGTGGGGGGGGGGGGGGCCTGTTTCTCCAGAAACCCTGCTGTATCTTACACAATTGAATTGCACACACACACACACACACATCCATGAAACATCTTTAAAATCTAGGGGTTCCCCTGATTGGTGATTGGTCAAAGCACCTGTCTCTCGACTTGGCTCTCCTTTCTGAGTAAAAGGGGGGAATTCCAATCCTCCTCTGACCTTAGCCTCTGCCTGGACTAGGATGGGAATTCCACATGTCTTTGCCTTGGGGAGGTAACACAGCACAGGCTGGGCTACCTAGCTTTCCCAAATCAATCAAGCATTTCACCTCTATCCCCTCGGGTCCAGTCATCTACTATTCACACTGTTACAACATCCCCTCAGGCAAGCGGTCTGCTGAGTTTCTCCACAACGTCTACTGCTTGAAACATTTACTACCTGGCAAGACTTCTCACTACACCAGGAAGAATATAAATTAAGAATTAAGCATTTCTACTACTTCTCAAGAAGACATTCCAATCTTCGGTCAAACCACATTGTTTGAAAGGTCCCAAACAGTCATTCTAATTCCCATTTAAAATAGCCTTTTGAGTGACTAAAATATCACACATACTATTTTTGGGGGATAGAAATGCCCCAAATTTGAGAAACATGTTTTTTTCTCTCATGGCTAACAACCGGGAAGTTTGAAAAGACAGGTAGACAGGTTGAGTGGGTGGAGTGCATATATTCATGCGCTCTCCTTAACTGACAGCTCTTTGAAACGCCTACTTCTGGAAACTTGAATGTAGTGAGCACTGTTGCAGTAAAATACTCTCAAACTAATGTTGCTGTTTTTAATCTTTGCTTTGCTGTAATAAAGGTTTTACACCTTTTTTGGTTTGTTAGAACAGCCTCCCTGGTATTATTTATAATTTATGTAGTGTTTACACTGTTCCAAATTGTCTGAAAAATGATATTTGTAATAATAATAATATTATTTTTTCTTGATGTCCTAATTGTTATTATTACCATTATTATTATAATAGCTTAGTATAGCAGCCTTCTATAACCACCATCGAGCTCTAGGCCTAGAAGCACATCCTGTTTAGTCTTAATACCGTAACTTACTCAGGCTTGTATTTCAATGCTTTTATAGGCGACTGCAATCAATCAATCATTCATTTGTTCTTGTCATCACACAGCTTACGAGTCATTCATTATTGAAATTATATCAAGCATTTTAGTTTTGAAATAAAATAAAGCGAGCCTTGAATAATTACCTTAAACAAAATAAAAATGAATGTAACAAAAGGCTTGACAAAAAAAGTTACAATAGACTCTCTGGTATGCTTGTACTTATTTAGTGTTGTTTACATTGTTCCAAACGGGCAGGAAAATTATATTGCAATCTATACAGCACCTGTTTGGCACACATAATATGCACTCAGCCCTTGCTCCTTACCTTTTTTTGGTCATATTTATTCCACACATCTGTCTTTCCTTTTACCTCCTGAGCAACCTATAAATATTCCTGTTTTTAATTTATTTGTCACGTCCTCTACATCCATGTTACTGTCACATGTGTTACGGTGGTCAGAGTTTGTTATAAACAAAATATTAAATGTGATGACAATATGCTATAGGCACGACCTGCCCGCTCATTAGGCAGGATTAAATGGACACTTTTTACATCATGCAGTTTCCTCTGATCAAATAGTCTAACCTAAATGGCGCTCAATCAAATAAAAAATGAGCTGTCATGTTAACAAACAACATATCCTAAAACCAGGACAGGAGCCACTAAGGCTCCAGAGTGGCCCAGCGGGAAAAGGCACTGCATCTCAGTGTAAGAGGCTTCACTACAGTCCCTGGTTCAAATCCAGGCTGTATCACATCCAGCCTTGATTGGGAGTCCCATAGGGAGGTGCACAATTGGCCCAGCGTTGGCTGGGTAGGCCATCATTGTAAATAAGAATTTGTTCTTAACTGACTTGCCCAGTTAAATCTTCTTCTTTTTTTAAATTGACAACTGTTGTCCAGGAATTTCACCCCATTGTCATGATTAGTGGTTTCAAGTTTGTATCTGTACATTTTTCTGAAAAGCTGATCATAGAGAAAAAGAAAATACTTTGCATTTCCCGCTGTGTAAACACATTACACATATGGGTAAAAAGCCTGTGATAAATCCTGCTGATAATCAATGCTGGGATTGTAGGTTAAGGGCTCATAAGTAAGCATTTCACGGTAACGTCTACACCTGTTGTATTCGGAGCATGTGACAAATAAAATATGATTTGATAAAGTTGGGTAACTGATATTCAGAGCTTAAATAGCCAAATCGATTAGACACAGGAATCAGGACTAATAAAGGCAATGCAATGGCTTGTTTTACAAACAGTAGGCTTACCGCATAGATGGGCATTCATAAAATTCTATTTCAGACAACACTGTAGGCTACACCTCAGTAAGCAAGGACCGACACCAACGCCTTTTGGATGTCTTTTTTTAGTGCCGTTCCGGACTTGATTTCAACATCCACAGACATTGGTTTTTAGTCCGGTCCGGACTAAATCTGAACCAATCATAGACTTTGATGTTTGGTCCAGATTTGGAGGGGTCCAGACCGGCTTGGATTTCGACGTACATTTTTGGTCCGGTCCGGATTAAATCTGAACCAATCATAGACGTTTGTTTGGTCTGGAACATCCTTGATTTGGTCCAAACATAGATAAGTAATCTATAGATTACTTATTTTCAAATTTCATACAGAACCAAAAATAAGCCTGATTTCAACATCTGGCTATAGGTCAGGCCCTATTGTGCCCTTGGACAGGATTAGTTTTACTGGAGGATATATGGTAATGTTATTATGTGCCAGTTGGGCCAGTAACCGAAAGGTTGCTAGATCAAATCCCTGAGCTGACAAGGTAAAATATGTATTGCTGCCCCTAAACAAGGCAGTTAAACCTCTAGTGACTTTCCATCCAGCATGAGGGAGCGTAATCATCACCTGACACTAATTAGCATAACGCAACGGACATAAATATTCCTAGAAAATATTCCTATTCATGAAAATCACAAATGAAATATATTGAGACACAGCTTAGCCTTCTGTTAATCACCCTGTCATCTCAGATTTTCAAAATATGCTTTACAGCCAAAGCTAGACAAGCATTTGTGTAAGTTTATCGATAGCCTAGCATAGCATTTTGTCTAGCTAGCAGCAGGTAACTTGGTCATGGAAATCAGAAAAGCAATCTAATTAGATTGTTTACCTTCGATGAGCTTCGGATGTTTTCACTCACGAGACTCCCAGTTAGATAGCAAATGTTCCTTTTTTCCAAAAATATTATTTTTGTAGGCGAAATAGGTCCGTTTGTTCTTCACGTTTGGCTGAGAAATTGCCGGGAAATTGCAGTCACGAAAACGGCGAAAAATATTCCAAATTAGCTCCATAATATCGACAGAAACATGGCAATCCTCAAGATGTTTTTCAAATATCTATTCGATAATATATCCATCGGGACAATTAGTTTTTCAGTAGGACCGATTGGAGTAATGGCTACCTCTGTATTTTACACGAGACTCTCTCTGGGAGCATCAGGTGACCACTTGCGCAATGTAGCCGCTTACGGGTATTCTTCAACATAAATGCGTAAAACTACGTCACAATGCTGTAGACACCTTCGGGAATACGGAGAAAGAGTAATCTGGTTGATAGCCCATTCACTGCTCAATAGGGACTCATTGGAACGCAGCGCTTTCAAAACAGGAGGCACTTCCGGATTGGATTTTTCTCAGGCTTTCGACTGCAACATCAGTTCTGTTACACTCACAGACAATATTTTTTACAGTTTTAGAAACTTTAGAGTGTTTTCTATCCTAGGTTGTCAATTATATGCATATTCTAGCATCTTGTCCTGACAAAATATCCCGTTTAAAACGGGGTTTTTTCTCCAAAAATGAAAATACTGTCCCCGAGTCACAACAGGTTCCTAGGAAATCATTGTAAATAAGAATGTGTTCTTAACTGACTTGCTATGGCTTTAGAAGCTTCTGATAGGCTAATTGACATCATTCGAGTCCATTGGAGATGTACATGTGGATGTATTTCAAGGCCGACCTTCAAATTCAGTGCCTCTTTGCTTGACATCATGGGAAAATCAAAAGAAATCAGCCAAGACCTCCACAAGTCTGGTTCATCCTTGGGAGCAATTTCCAAATGAATGAAGGTACCACGTTCATCTGTACAAACAAAAGTACCCAAGTATAAACACCATGGGACCACGCAGCCGTCATACCGCTCAGGAAGGAGACGTGTTCTGTCTCCTAGAGATTAAGGTACTTTGGTGCGAAAAGTGCATATCAATCCCAGAACAACAGCAAAGGACCTCGTGAAGATGCTGGAGAAAACAGGTACAAAAGTATCTATATCCACAGTAAAATGAGTCCTATATCAACATAACCTGAAATGCCGCTCAGCAAGGAAGAAGTCACTGCTCCACAACCGCCATGAAAAAGCCAGACTACGAGCACTTGTTGGCTGCTTTTCCCTTCACTCTGCGGTTCAAGTCATCCCAAACCATCTCAACTGGGTTGAGGTTGGGTGATTGTGGAGGCCAGGTCATCTGATGCAGCACTCCATCACTCGCCTTCTTGGTCAAATCGTCCTTACACAGCCTGGAGGTGTGTTTTGCGTTATTGTCCTGTTGAAAATGAATGATAGTCCCAACTAAGCTCCAAACCAGATGGGATGGCGTATCACTGCAGAATGCTGTGGTAGACATGCTGGTTAAGTGTGCCTTGAATTCTAAATACATCACTGACAGTATCACCAGCAAAGCACCCCCACACCATCACACCTCCTCCTCCATGCTTCACGGTGGGAACCACACATGTGGAGATCTACTCTGCGTCTCACAAAGACAGGGCGGTTGGAACCAAAAATCTCTAATTTGGACTCATCAGACAAAAGGTCAGATTTCCATTGCTCTAATGTCCATTGCTCGTGTTTGTTGGCCCAAGCAAGTCTCTTCTTATTATTGGTGTCCTTTAGTAGTGGTTTCTTTGCAGCAATTCAACCATGAAGGCTTGATTCACGCAGTGAATTGAGATGTCTGTTACTTTAACTCTGAAGCATTTCTTTGGGCTGCAATCTGAGGTGCAGTAAATTTATGAACTTATCTTCTGCAGCAGAGATAACTCTGGGTCTTCCTTTCCTGTGGCGGTCCTCATGAGAGCCAGTTTCCTCATCCATCATATGCTTGATGGTTTTTGCGACTGCACTTGAAGAAACGTTCGAAGTTTGTGAAATTTTCCTGATTGACTGACCTTAATTTTTTAAAGTAATGGACTGTCATTCCTCTTTGCTTATTTGAGCTGTTCTTGCCATCATATTGACTTGTTTTTTTTAACCAAATAGTTGAAAAGAGAGCACACAGAAGGCTGTTGTATAAAATACCTGTCTCCGGATTACATCTTGAAACAAATGCAACCATGACATCCGTGACACAGAGGGGGGAATGCCCATCCATGTATACGGACGGGCTACATTTTCAGATTTCTAATTTTGTCAGAAAGTTGTTTTCATTTCAAGTTCAATTGTAATGTTAGCTATAGTAAACTCACGTAAACTCGTACATAGCCTTGGTCCGTACAATTGCCCTTATTTTAGCGCCCCCAATACGTAATACTTCCAGATCAACTGTAATGTCAATAACATTGTAAAACACAATTTGTCCCCTTTCCAACAGAATCAATTACATGACCTAAACGCTGCCCGTTTCTCCATAATTCAGACAGGCAATGAGCCCCGTCGGGTCTTTTTTTTAAATGGCGGTTGGGGAAGCGGAACTAATGCATGATAGTGAGAAGGAGAGATGGTGTGTGGGAAAATTGCTTTTTTTCACTTGATCTGTCCAACTTATCACCTTATCGCCTCTAAAATGTAAATAAAACACTATAAAAGAGTTTACATAATGTGTCATTATATACCTATGTGAAGGTTTGAATTGGGTTTTTAGTGCGGTGCTAAAGTGATCTTAGAGGTAAACAGCAGCTTGAATGATGATTGCATGCAATGATGACGCAAAAAAATTACTAGGTATCCCTCCCTTACCCCCGTCACTGTTCATTTCTTGTTTTTAAAGAATGAGAGAAGTGCTACAACCGGTGGAGAGATTGTAAGACAGAAATAGTTGCTTTATGCGTGCTGTACATTACGACATCACACATCTCGATGTAATGGAGGGTCCGTTTTTTCAATTTTTCTCCAATACTATAGAGCCATTACCATGACGATCAACGCTTGAATAGAAACCTAGTTCACACCCCCGATTTTAAAGTCAACACAGTCGCTACAGTCCCATTAGTTTCCTTTGTAGCCTCGTTTGAATATCGCGGTTACGCACATTTGTACAGAATGGGGTGAGTTTACGTTAATGTTACTAGTTAATGTTTACTGGCTGGCTCGCAAGCTAGCTAACGTTACTTGTATGATCTGTGTAGTAAATATGATTCCTGTCTTAGAGCCATTTGCATTGCTAGTTATAGCCTAATGTTAGCTAGCTAACATTGAACCTGGTTGGTTAGCTTCCTGTAGATTCATGCAGGGTTATAATGTTATGAGTTGGGATTATGGTTTATTGTTTAGCTCGCTACATGTCTAAACAAAAGACTCCACTATGCAAGTAATCATTTCAATAGAATGTTCATGGTGTCACTGTGACAACTGATGATAGACGTAGCTGGTAAATTCGCTCGGGCTATCTACTCCGATTTCAGCACACTCGTCTGATTGTGCCAGAGCGCAGAATGACTGACAAATTTACGGACGCTCAACGTCTGTTGAATATGGCTGGTGTCAGTAAACGTTGGCAAAAAAGCATCATTAAATTGTTCCCAGCAGCACAGTTGCATTCACCAACGCTCTGGATAACATAACAGCCTAACCAGCTCTGCTAGGACTTCACCCTCCTAAGTCCAAACAGTCTCACTTCCCACGGCGACCAGATCCCCCTCCCCCCACCTACCCCACACGCATAGGATGCATCCCAAATAGCAAACTATTCCCTGTATAGTGCACTCGCTACTTTTACCAGAACCCTATGGGCCCTGGTCAAAAGTAGTGAACTGCATAGGGAATAGGTTGCCATTTGGGATTCAACCATACACACACACAATAACCCCTGCCTCATCACCACGGAAACGGCAGGCCAGGGTAGCGGTTCAGGAGTCAGGGAAAAAATAACAGTCGCGAGGGAAAGAATAGGGGGGAGTGTTTTGAGAAAGAGTGGGAAAAAAACAAAATGAACACCCAGAACATGGAAAGTCCCTCGTTCCTATGCCAAGAATTCAGCACAGCAAAAACACTCACTCTGGGCTGGGAAAGAGGGAGAAGATAGTGATACAAATCAGAAGGGCTGCTGTGTTGTTAATCCTGGGTCCAGGGCTCTGATAATGTCCCTGTCTATCTCCCTGCTCTTTCCCTCACTTAGAGGGAAAGTTGTGACACAACTATGGACACTTTGGTCCCAACTTTTATACTGGTTAGTATAGGGAACCAAATTGAATTGCTCAATCATCAAACACAATGAAAATTAATTAGAGTTGTTAGCACAATAAAAGTCATTATAATAGAATACAAAAATGTATTTGACCATATTGTTATTGTCATCATAATTTAAAGTGAAAGCAGTTTTTACTGGTGGTGGTAGCCTAAAATTACTGTATATTAGCAATAGTAGTAAAACGGTATTTTCTGTTTGTACCTCCTTCATTATTCATAATGTAAATCGGGTCGTTCTTGAAATGTGGTGGCATTTGCGCCCCTTTGCAACCATGAAAAACACTTTAAAAATACAAAGTTACACATCATACATGTTTTTGTTTACATAGAACTGTTTATCGATGATAAAAATCATGCAAATCCTTTATACTGCAAAACTCTGTTTATGCATTATTACAAGTATTTAAGGAAAGCAAATTGGCTTGTCCCAGTAGTGATGTTTAGAGTTATAGTGACATGTTTTGGAGATTTAGAGATAGCATCCCGTCTGGAGAAAACCTGGCACAATCCCTATGGAAAGTATTCAGACCCCTTAACTTTTTCCACATATTGTTATGTTACAGCCTTATTCTAAAATGGATAAAAACATTTTTTTTTACAATAACCCATAATGAAGAAGCGAAAAAGTGTAAGTATTCAGACTATTTGCTATGATACTCCAAATTGAGCTCAGGTGCATCCTGTTTTCATTGATCATATTTGAGATGCTTCTACAACTTGATTGGAGTCCACCCGTGGTAAATTCAATTTATTGGACATGATTTGGAAAGGGACACACCTGTCTACCTGCCCACAGTTGACAGTGCATGTCAGAGAAAAAAACCAAGCCATGAGGTCAAAAAAATGGAACGTAGAGCGCCAAGACAGGATTATGTCGAGGCACTGATCTGGGCAAAGGAATAAAAAAAAATCAGTATCATTGAAGGTCACCAAGAACACAGTTCATTCTTAAATGGAAAAAGTTTGGAACCACCAAGACTCTTCCTAGAGCTGGATGCCTGGCCAAACTGAGCAATTGGGAGAGAAGGGCCTTGGTCAGGGAGGTGATCAAGAACCTGATGGTCACTCTGACAGAGCGCCAGAGTTCCTCTGTGGAGATGGAAGAACCTTCCAAAAGGACAACCATCTGTTGAACACTCCACCAAATCAGGCCATTATGGTAGAGTGGCCAGACGGAAGCCACTCCTCAATAAAAGTCACATGACAGCTCGCTTGGAGTCATCCAAAGGGCACCTAGAGAAATCATGAGAAACAAGATTCTCTGGTCTGATGAAACCAAGATTGAACTCCATGGCCTGAATGCCAATCATCCTGTCTGGAGAAAACCTGGCACAATCCCTATGGGGAAGCATGGTGGTGGCAGCATCATGCTGTGGGGATGTCTTTCAGAGGCAGACACTGGTGGACAAGTCAGGATGGAGGGAAAGATGAACGGAGCAAAGCACAGAGAGATCCTTGATGAATCCAGAGCGCTCATATCAAATCAAATTTTATTTGTCACATACACATGGTTAGCAGATGTTAATTCGAGTGAAGCGAAATGCTTGTGCTTCTAGTTCCGACAATGCAGTAATAACCAACAAGTAATCTAACTAACAATTCCAAAACTACTGTCTTATACACACAAGTGTAAAGGGATAAAGAATATGTACATAAAGATATATGAATGAGTGATGGTACAGAGCAGCATAGGCAAGATACAGTAGATGGTATCGAGTACAGTATATACATATGAGATGAGTATGTAAACAAGGTGGCATAGTTAAAGTGGCTAGTGATACATGTGTTACATAAAGATGCAGTAGATGATATAGAATACAGTATATACGTATACATATGAGATTAATAATGTAGGGTATGTAAACATTATATTAGGTAGCATTGTTTAAAGTGGCTAGTGATATATTTTACATCATTTCCCATCAATTCCCATTATTAAAGTGGCTGGAGTTGAGTCAGTGTGTTGGCAGCAGCCACTCAATGTTAGTGGTTGCTGTTTAACAGTCTGATGGCCTTGAGATAGAAGCTGTTTTTCAGTCTCTCGGTCCCAGCTTTGATGCACCTGTACTGACCTCACCTTCTGGATGGTAGCGGGGTGAACAGGCAGTGGCTTGGGTGGTTGTTGTCCTTGATGATCTTTATGGCCTTCCTGCAACATCGGGTGGTGTAGGTGTCCTGGAGGGCAGGTAGTTTGCCCCCGTGATGCGTTGTGCAGACCTCACTACCCTCTGGAGAGCCTTACGGTTGTGGGCGGAGCAGTTGCCGTACCAGGCAGTGATACAGCCCGCCAGGGTGCTTTCGATTGTGCATCTGTAGAAGTTTGTGAGTGCTTTTGGTGACAAGCCTAATTTCTTCAGCCCCCTGAGGTTGAAGAGGCGCTGCTGCGCCTTCTTCACGATGCTGTCTGTGTGGGTGGACCAATTCAGTTTGTCTGTGATGTGTATGCCGAGGAACTTAAAACTTACTACCCTCTCCACTACTGTTCCATCGATGTGGATAGGGGGGTGTTCCCTCTGCTGTTTCCTGAAGTCCAAAATCATCTCCTTAGTTTTGTTGACGTTGAGTGTGAGGTTATTTTCCTGACACCACACTCCGAGGGCCCTCACCTCCTCCCTGTAGGCCGTCTCGTCGTTGTTGGTAATCAAGCCTACCACTGTTGTGTCGTCCGCAAACTTGATGATTGAGTTGGAGGCGTGCGTGGCCACGCAGTCGTGGGTGAACAGGGAGTACAGGAGAGGGCTCAGAACGCACGCTTGTGGGGCCCCAGTGTTGAGGATCAGCAGGGTGGAGATGTTGTTGCCTACCCTCACCACCTGGGGGCGGCCCGTCAGGAAGTCCAGTACCCAGTTGCACAGGGCGGGGTCGAGACCCAGGGTCTCGAGCGTGATGACGAGCTTGGAGGGTACTATGGTGTTAAACAGCATTCAGCATTCTCACATAGGTATTCCTCTTGTCCAGATGGGTTAGGGCAGTGTGCAGTGTGGTTGAGATTGCATCGTCTGTGGACCTATTTGGGTGGTAAGCAAATTGGAGTGGATCTAGGGTGTCAGGTAGGGTGGAGGTGATATGGTCCTTGACTAGTCTCTCAAAGCACTTCATGATGACTGAAGTGAGTGCTACGGGGCGGAAGTCGTTTAGCTCAGTTACCTTAGCTTTCTTGGGAACAAGAACAATGTTGGCCCTCTTGAAGCATGTGGGAACAGCAGACTGGGATAGGGATTGATTGAATATGTCCGTAAACACACCAGCCAGCTGGTCTGCGCATGCTCTGAGGGTGCGGCTGGGGTTGCCGTCTTGGCCTGCAGCCTTGCGAGGGTTAACACGTTTAAATGTTTTACTCACCTCGGCTGCAGTGAAGGAGAGTCCACATGTTTTCGTTGCAGGCCGTGTCAGTGGCACTGTATTGTCCTCAAAGTGGGCAAAAAAGTTATTTAGTCTGCCTGGGAGCAAGACATCCTGGTCCGTGACTGGGCTGGTTTTCTTTTTGTAATCCGTGATTGACTGTAGACCCTGCCACATACCTCTTTTGTCTGAGCCGTTGAATTGAGATTCTACTTTGTCTCTATACTTGACTCTTAGCTTGTTTGATTGCCTTGCAGAGGGAATAGCTGCACTGTTTGTATTCGGTCATGTTTCCAGTCACCTTGCCCTGATTAAAAGCAGAGGTTCGCGCTTTCAGTTTCACGCGAATGCTGCCATCAATCCACGGTTTCTGGTTTGGGAATGTTTTAATCGTTGCTATGGGAACGACATCTTCAATGCACGTTCTAATGAACTCGCACACCGAATCAGCGTATTCGTCAATGTTGTTATCAGACGCAATACGAAACATATCCCAGTCCACGTGATGGAAGCAGTCTTGGAGTGTGGAATCAGATTGGTCAGACCAGCGTTGGACAGACCTCAGCGTGGGAGCTTCTTGTTTTAGTTTCTGTCTGTAGGCAGGGATCAACAAAATGGAGTCGTGGTCAGCTTTTCCGAAAGGAGGGCGGGGCATGGCCTTATATGCGTCGCGGAAGTTAGAATAACAATGATCCAAGGTTTTGCCAGCCCTGGTTTTGCCCCAGGACCTCAGCCTGGGGCAAAAGTTCACCTTCCAACAGGACAATAGCCCTGAGCACACAGCCAAGACAACACAGGAGAGGATTTGGGAAAAGTCTCTGAATGTCCTTGAGTGGCCCGGCCAATGCCTGGACTTGAACCCAATCTCTGGAGAGACCTGAAAATGGCTGTGCAGCAACACTCCCCACCCAACCTAACAGAGCTTGCGAATATCTGCAGAGAAGAATGGGAGAAACTCCCAAATACAGATGTGCCAGAGCATGTAGCGTCATTACCTGAAAAGACTCAAGGCTGTAATCACTGCCAAACATCCTTCAACAAAGTACTGAGTAAAGGGTCTGAATACTTATGTGAATATGATATTAGGTTATTTTTTATTTGTCAACATTTCTAAAAACCTGTTTTTGCTTTGTCATTAAGGGGTAATGCATGCAGATTAATGAGGGGAAAAAAACAATTTAATACATTTTAGAATAAGGGTGTAACGTAATAAAATGTAATAAATGTAAGAAAATGAATACTTTCCAAATGCACTGTATCT
Source organism: Oncorhynchus masou masou (assembly GCF_036934945.1). Lineage (NCBI taxonomy): Eukaryota > Metazoa > Chordata > Actinopteri > Salmoniformes > Salmonidae > Oncorhynchus > Oncorhynchus masou. The sequence continues at coordinate 389,258 of NW_027016551.1, read as the reverse complement.
ATTATTTTGAATGCTAGAAAGTAAACAAAATGATGTAATATATTGTATAGATCAATAAAAACAAAAGGCGACTAATAAAATGCATATTTTTATCACAAGTATAAAGCATGTCCCTTAGTTTTAGATCATTGGTGTTACCGCCTTGAAAGTCACTCATTTCAAAGGACCTTGAGCATTCTCTTCAGAGTCAAAAGTATCTACATTTTAAAAAAGTTATTAGCTAATCCCACCCCCCCACCCCCACCCCCGTTTTAATATGTTAAACATTTGAGGATTCCATTGATCATTTTGTGTGTCTAAATCCAAAGTGTCACTTGGTGTTATTCGATTTAAATGAAGGGAAATAGCATTGTGAGCTAAATAATGAATCATATCGCTTAAGTTAATTATTTTCTAAGGGTTAATTGCCTTAGATTTGGGCATCTGTGGCCTCCACAATCTGTGGCCTCCAAAATCCTCAATAACTCCAAATGTCACATTGGTGTTACCATCATTCAGTGTTTTCCATAAGTACATGGAGTAGCCAAACAAATAGAAAAAGTAGCCAGCCCCAGGGTGTTCCGGGCGGGTATGGTCACAGAATTTTTTGGGGGGCCAGAATGAGCTCTATTTGGGTATCCTCTGGTATGGTCTAATGCCTGGATTCCATCCGAAATGCACAGCTAAATTATTAATGCCTGAATCCCTTTTATACTTACTTAGTCAGTGTGGAGAACCAAATTGAATAGCTCAATCATTTTCAAACATGATGAAAATGATTTAGAGTTGTTAGCATAATAACAGTCATTATAATATAATCCAAAAATGTATTTGATCACATTGTTATTGTCATCATAATTTAAAGTGAAAGCAGTTTTTACTGGAACACAGCTAAATTATTAATGCCAGGATTCCATCTGAAATACAAATCAAACCAATATTTTATTTGTCAAATTCGCCAAAAACAACAGGTGTAGATCTTACTTACAATGCAGTTTTAAGAAAAATACCTAAAAAAAGTAAGAAACCAAAGTAGCAAATAACTAAAGAGCAGCAGAAAAATAACAAAAGCGAGGCTATATACAGGGGATACGGTACAGAGTCAATGTGTGGGGGCACCGGTTAGTCGAGGTAATTGAGGTAATATGTACATGTAGGTAGAGTTAAAGTGACTATGCATGGATAATAAACAGAGAGTAGCAGCAGTGTAAAAGAGGCAATGCAAATAGTCTGAGTAGCCATTTGATTGGCTGTTCAGGAGTCTTATTGCTTGGGGGTAGAAGCTGTTAAGAAGCCTTTTGGACTTAGACTTGGTGCTCCGGTACCACTTGCCATGAGGTAGCAGAGAGAACAGTCTATGACTAGGGTGGCTGGAGTCATTGACAATTTTTAGGGCCTTCCTCTGACACCGCCTGGTACAGAGGTCCTGGATGGCAGGAATCTTGACCCCGGTGATGTACTGGGCCGAGTAGTTGCCATACCAGGCAGTGATGCAACCTGTCAGGATGCTCTCGATGGTGCAGCTGTAGAACCTTTTGAAGATCTGAGGACCCATGCCAAATCCTTTCAGTCTTCTGAGGGGGAATAGGTTTTGTCGTGCCCTCTTCACAATGGTCTTGATGTGCTTGGACCATGTTAGTTTGTTGGTGATGTGGACACCAAGGAACTTGAAGCTCTCAACCTGCTCCACTACAACCCTGTCGATGAGAACATGGTCATGCTCGGTCCTGCTTTTCCTGTAGTCCACACTCATCTTCTTTATCTTGATCACGTTGAGGGAGAGATTGTTGTCCTTGCACCACACGGTCAGGTCTCTGACCTCCTTCCCATAGGCTGTCTCGTCTTTGTCGGTGATCAGACCTACCATTGTTGTGTCATCGGCAAACTTAATGACGGTGTTGTATTCGTGCTTGGCCATGCAGTCATGAGTGAACAGGTAGTACAGGAGGGGACTGAGAACGCACCCCTGAGGGGCCCCCGTATGAGGATCAGCGTGGCGGATGTGTTGTTACCTACCCTTAGCACCTGGGTGTGGCCCGTCAGGAAGTCCAGGATCCAGTTGCAGAGGAAGGTGTTTAGTCCCAGGGTCCTTAGCTTAGTGATGAGCTTTGAGGACACTATTGTGTTGAACGCTGAGCTGTAGTCTATGAATAGCATTCTCACATAGGTGTTCCTTTTGTCCAGGTGTGAAAGAGCAGTGTGGAGTGCAGTAGATTTTGCATCATATGTGGATCTGTTGGGGCGGTATGCAAATTGGAGTGGGTCTAGAGTTTCTGGGATAATGGTGTTGAAGTGAGCCATGACCCGCCTTTCAAAGCACTTCATGGCTACAGACGTTATTGAATACTTTAACGACTTTACCTCCCAGATTGGTAAAATTTGTTTTGGTATCGAGTAGAAAGACATGACTTTACAATTAGATTTACCGAAAATGTATGAATTCAGTGTGATGTTAGTTGTTTTGGATATCGTCTAGGCCTATATGATCAGGACTATTTTCTAAGTAAGATAACCTTTTTTAACATTAAACCGGTCTTCTCTTGGAAGGACAAAATGGCGCCGTAGAGTGAGCACCGTGTTTCAGTGAGCTCCTGTGGCATTTGTTAATTTCTCTCTTTATATTCATTTCTGAGATTGAAAAAGTAGTACAATTTGTGACATAAATTACTCTACGGGTATTGATGATTATTTCTCAAAGGATTCCGTCAACATGCCTTGCAGAACTACTAAGAACTTGACCAAAACTAAGAACTTGACCAACACCCCTGTACGGTCGTGCCCAAAAGTTATGAGAATGACACAAATATTACATTTTCACAAAGTCTGCTGCCTCAGTTTGTATGATGGCAATTTGCATATACTTCAGTATGTTATGAAGAGGGATCAGATGAAATGCAATTAATTGCAAAGTTCCTCTCTGCCATGCAAATTAACTGAATCCCCCCAAAATCTTTCCATTGCATTTCAGCCCTGCCACAAAAGAACCAGCTGACATCATGTCAGTGATTCTCTCATTAACACAGGTGAGTGTTGACGAGGACAAGGATGGATATCACTCTGTCATGCTGATTGAGTTTTAATAACAAACTGTAATCTTCAAAAGGATGGTAGTGCTTGGAATCATTGTTCTTCCTCTGTCAAACATGGTTACCTGCAAGGAAACACATGCCGTCACCATTGCTTTGCACAAAAAGGGCTTCACAGGCAAGGATATTGCTGCCAGTATGATTGCACCTAAATCAACAATTTATTGGATCATCAAGCACTTCAAGGAGAGCGGTTCAATTGTTGTGAAGAAGGCTTCAGGGCGCCGAAGAAAGTCCAGCAAGCGCCAGGACCATCTCCTAAAGTTGATTCAGCTGCGGGATCGGGGCACCACCAGTACAGAGCTTGCTAAGGAATGGCAGCAGGCAGGTGTGAGTGCATCTGCACGCTTTTGCAGGATAGCCTGGTGTCAAGAAGGGCAGCAAAGAAGCCACTTCTCTCCAGGAAAAACATCAGAGACAGACCGATATTCTGCAAAAGGTACAGTGATTGGACTGCTGAGGACTGGGGTAAAGTCATTTTATCTGATGAATCCCCATTCCGATTGTTTTGGAAATCCAGAAAAAAGCTTGTCTGGAGAAGACAAGGTGAACGCTACCATCAGTCCTGTGTCATGCCAACAGTAAAGCATCCTGAGACCATTCATGTGTGGGGTTGCTTCTCAGCCAAGGGAGCGGGCTCACTCACAATTTTGCCTAAGAACACAGCCATGAATAAAGAATGGTACCAACACATCCCCCGAGAGCAACTTCTCCCAACCATCCAGGAACAGTTTGGTGACGAACAATGCCTTTCCCAGCATGATGGAGTACCTTGCCATAAGGCAAAAGTGATAACTAAGTGGCTCGGGGAACAAAACATCGATATTTTGGGTCCATGGCCAGGAAACTCTCCAGACCTTAATCCCATTGAGAACTTATGGTCAATCGGGTGGACAAAAAAAAAAAGTTCTGACAAACTCGAAGCATTGATTATGCAAGAATGGGCTGCCATCAGTCAGGATGTGGTCCAGAAGTTAATTGGCAGCATGCCAAGGTGGATTGCAGAGGTCTTGAAAAAGAAGGGTCAACACTGCAAATATTGACTCTGCATCAAATTCATGTAATTGTTCATAAAAGCCTTTGACACTTAGTAACATCTGACAAAAAATATCTAAAGACACTGAAGCAGCAAACTTTGTTGAAATTAATATTTGTGTCATTCTCAAAACCTTTGGCCACGACTGTAGATGTCCAGGATGAGCTAGCTAGCGAGGTTGACAGAATTGTGGAGCTAGGCACAATGGCTCAAGTGAATTAAAAGATGACTGACAACATTATTAAGGTGATTGATGTCAAAGATAGCAACTGTCTTGGAAGCAATAGTAGGCCATTCAGCCAAACTACAGGTTGCAAGTATGTTGGTAAGGTGGAAGGAAGAATTGTTACTATGGAAACCTCGGCTACATCAATGGACACTAAAATAAAAGGCACTTGAGGAAAAAAGTACTCTTAAAAACATTGATATTGGTCTGTTGCAAGAAATTCATTTGGATAAGGAGCATCTGAAATTGCAACAAGGGGTGTTTAACACATGAGAGTCTAAGCCCTGTCTAAACGGGGGGCGGGGGCGGGGGGGTCTACTAAGCTATGTGGAATTGTTTAATGAAATTCATACCAAGGATCTTTTAGCTATTTGATTTTGTATTTTTGGAGCAGTTAAAAGTTTGGCAACCTCTACTCATTCGAGGGTTTTTCTTTATTGTTATTATTATTATTAACAGTGGAGACATCAAAACTATGAAATGACACATAGAATCATGTAGTAACCAAAAAAGTGTTAAACAAATCAAAATATATTTTATATTTGAGATTCTTCAAAGTAGCCACCCTTTGCCTTGATAACAGCCTTGCACAAACTTGGCATTCTCTCAACCAGCTTCATGAGGTATTCACCTGGAATGTATTTCAATTAACAGGTGTGCCTTGTTAAAAATTAATGTGTTTATGCGTTTGAGACAATCAGTTGTGTTGTGACAATGTAGGGGTGGTATACAGAAGCTAGCCCTATTTGGTAAAAGACCAAATCCATAAGGCAAGAACAGCTCAAATAAGCAAAGAGAAACGACAGTCCATCATTACTTTAAGAAATGAAGTTCAGTCAACGCAAAACATTTGAAGAACTTTGAACGTTTCTTCAAGTGCAGTCACAAAAACCGTGAAGTTCTACGATGAAACTTGCTCTCATTTGGACTGCCACAGGAAAGGAAGAACCAGAGTTACATCTGCTGCAGAGGATAAGTTCATTAGAGTTACCAGCCTCAGAAATTGAAGGCAAAATAAATGGTTCGCAGAGTTTAAGTAACAGACACATCTCAACATCAACTGTTCAGATGAGACTGCGTGAATAAGGCCTTCATGGTCAAATTGCTGCAAAGAAGCCACTAGTTAAGGACAGCAATAATAAGAAGAGACTTGCTTGGGCCAAGAAACACGATCAATGGACATTACCAGGTGCAGATCTGTCCTTTAGTCTGATTAGTCCAAATTTGTGATTTGTCTTTGTGAGACACCGAGAAGGTGAGAGGATGATCTCTGCATGTGTGGTTCCCACAGTGAAGCATGGGGTGCTTTGCTGGTGACATTGTCAGTGATTTATTTAGAATTCAAGGCACACTTAACCAGCATAGCCTACACAGCATTCTACAGCGATACTAAATCCCATTTGTATTGCTCTTAGTGGGACTGTCATTTGTTTTTCAACCGGACAATGACCCAACACACCTCCAGGCTGTGTAAGGGCTATTTGACCAAGAAGGTGAGTGATTGAGTGCTGCATCAGATGACCTGGCCTCCACAATCACCCAACTTCAACCCAATTGAGATGGTTTGGGATGACTTGGACCGCAGAGTGAAAGAAAGCAGCCAACAAGTGCTCAGCATATGTGGGAACTCCTTAAAAAAATCTTCAGGATTGGTGGGTCCCCTGCGGGACGGTTGAGCTGAAGTATTCTAATGCAATTAGCATGAGGTTGTAAGTAACAAGAAGATTTCCCAGGACATAGACATATCTGATATTGTCAGAAATATTAAATTCTTGTTAATCTAACTGCACTGTTCAATTTACAGTAGCTATTACAATGAAATAATACCATGTTATTTTTATTTTTAAAAATTATTTCACCTTTATTTAACCAGGTAGTCAAGTTGAGAACAAGTTCTCAATAACAATTGCTACCTGGCCTAGATAATGCAAAGCAGTTCGACACATACAACGACACAGAGTTACACATCGAGTAAAACAAACATACAGTCAATAATACAGTAGAAACAAGTCTATATACGATGTGAGCAAATGAGGTGAGATAAGGGAGGTAAAGGCAAAAAAAGGCCATGGTGGCAAAGCAAATACAATAAAGCAAGTAAAACACTGGAATGGTAGATTTGCAGTGGAAGAATGTGCAAAGTAGAAATAAAAATAATGGGGTGCAAAGAAGCAAAATAAATAAATACAGTAGGGAAAGAGGTAGTTGTTTGGGCTAAATTATAGGTGGGCTATGTACAGGTGCAGTAATCTGTGAGCTGATCTGTGAGCTGGTGCTTAAAGCTAGTGAGGGAGATAAGTGTTTCCAGTTTCAGAGATTTTTGTAGTTCGTTCCAGTCATTGGCAGCAGAGAACTGGAAGGAGAGGCAGCCAAAGGAGGAATTGGTTTTGGGGGTGACCAGAGAGATATACCTGCTGGAGCGCGTGCTACAGGTGGGTGATGCTATGGTGACCAGCGAGCTGAGACAAGGGGGGGACTTTACCTAGCAGGGTCTTGTAGATGACATGGACCCAGTGGGTTTGGAGACGAGTATGAAGCGAGGGGCAGCCAATGAGAGCCTACAGGTCCCAATGGTGGGTAGTATATGGGGCTTTGGTGACAAAACGGATGGCACTGTGGTAGACTGCATCCAATTTGTTGAGTAGGGTATTTGGAGGCTATTTTCTAAATGACATCGCCTCAGTCGAGGATTGGTAGGATGGTCAGTTTTACAAGGGCATGTTTGGCAGCATGAGTGAAGGATGCTTTGTTGCGAAATAGGAAGCCAATTCTAGATTTAACTTTGGATTGGAGATGTTTGATGTGGGTCTGGAAGGAGAGTTTACAGTCTAACCAGACACCTAGGGATTTGTATTTGTCCACTTATTCTAAGTCAGAGCCGTCCAGAGTAGTGATGTTGGACAGGCGGGCAGGTGCAGGCAGCGATTGGTTGAAGAGCATAGATTTAGTTTTACTTGTATTTAAGAGCAATTGGAGGCCACGGAAGGAGAGTTGTATGGTATTGAAGCTTGCCTGGAGGGTTGTTAACACAGTGTCCAAAGAAGGGCCAGAAGTATACAGAATGGTGTCGTCTGCGTAGAGGTGGATCAGAGACTCACCAGCAGCAAGAGCGACATCATTGATGTATACAGAGAAGAGAGTCGGTCCAAGAATTGAACTCTGTCACACCCTCCGAGACTGCCAGAGGTCCGGACAGCAGACCCTCCGATTTGACACACTGAAGTCTATCAGAGAAGTAGTTGGTGAACCAGGCGAGGAAATCATTTGTGAAACCAAGGCTGTCGAGTCTACCGATGAGGATGTGGTGATTGACAGAGTCGAAAGCCTTGGCCAGATCAATGAATACGGCTGCAAAGTAATGTTTCTTATCGATGGTGGTTAAGATATCGAGGAGAGTGCACAGTTGTGAACATCTAGTGGCCAAAATCTAAATTGCACCTGAGCTGGAATAATACATTATGACCTTTCTCTTGCATTTCAAAGATGGTACAAAAGAATAATCAAAAAGTTATTTCTTTGTATTATCTTTTACCAGATCTAATGTGCAATATTCTGCTACATTCCTTTCACATTTCCACAAACTGCAAAGTGTTTTCTTTCAAATGGTACCAGGAATATTCATATCCTTGCTTCAAGGCCTGAGCTACAGGCAATTAGATTTGGGTATGACATTTTAGGTGAAAATTGAAAACAAGGGCCCAATCCTTGTTTTAAAGGTTTTAAAGACTGTTAGAAAAACATTCCAGGTGAAGCTGGTTGAGAGAATGCCATGAGTGTGCAAAGCTGTCATCATGGAAAGGGTGGCTACTTTGAAGAATCTCAAATATATTTAGATTTGTTAAACACTTTTTTGGAAGCTGTTTTTCAGTCTCTCGGTCCCAGCTTTGATTCACCTGTACTGACCTTGCCTTTCGGATGACAGCGGGGTGAACAGGCAGTGGCTCGGGTGGTTGTTGTCCTTGATGATATTTTTGGCCTTCCTGTGACATCAGGTACTGTAGGTGTCCTGTAGGTCAGGTAGATTGCCCCCAGTAATGCTTCGGGCAGACTGCACCACCCTCTGGAGAGCCCTGCGGTTGCAGGTTACCGTACCAGGCAGTGATCGACAGGGTCCTCTCAACTGTGCATCTGTAAAAGTGGGTGAGGGTTTTAGGTGCCAAGCCACAAATCTTCAGCCTCCTAAGGTTGAAGAAACACTGTTGCACCTTCTTCACCACACTGTCTGTGTGGGTAGACCATTTCAGATCGTCCGTGATGTGTACTGCGAGGAACTTGAAGCTTTCCACCTGCTCCACTGCGGTCCCGTTGATGTGGATAGGGGTGTGCTCCATCTGCTGTTTCTGGAAGTCCACGATTAGCTCCTTTGTTTTGTCAATATAAACCCTAGGTAAAAGTGGCCAATTTGCAGTGTACCATACACTGCTGGTTCACCCAGCCCTGTACGGTACACTGCTGGTTCACGCATTCTCTCTTCTGAATAAAATCACAACATTCGAAAGACAGAAATCATGACAAAGATATTAACTATGTCAGTACTGTATATGTTAAATGGAATTAAGGGAAAACCAGATACATGCACAAATATTCCCACACACCTATCTTTTTAGACATATCAGATTCCACAAACACCTCATGTTAAAGTTTAAATGCTGAGGTAAACACAGATTGTCAGACTCTTTAAAATAAATTGAAATAATTACAAAAAAAGCGTATTCTTTTTTATTTCACCTTTATTTAACCAGGTAGGCTAGTTGAGAACAAGTTCTCATTTACAACTGTGACCTGGCCAAGATAAAGCAAAGCAGTGAAACACAAACAACAACACAGGAGTTACACATGGAATAAACAAACATATAGTCTATAATAAAATAGAAAAGGTCTATATACAGTGTGTGCAAATGAGGTAGGATAAGGGAGGTAAGGCAATAAATAGGCCATAGTGGCAAAATAATTACAATATAGCAATTAAACAATTAAACATGGCAATTAAACACTCTTATTCAGAAGGGTTCTATGTAGAACCACTCTTGCCTTCCAAAGAATCTTCAAATAACCATTTCTTCCAAAAAGGTTTCTTCAGATGAAAACGGTAGAAAAAAAATGGTAGAACCCTATCCCTCTGCAAGTAATCCTTTCTAAGAGTGTACACACACCCATGAGACAGCCAGTGGTTGTATCATATTTTCACTTACAGTTCAGCAGCAGCCCAACTGTTTTATGTCCCCCATCATCAAAAATAACTAGCTAGCCAGCCAGCCAGCCAGCCAGCCAGCCAGCAAGCCAGCCAGCAAGCCAGAAGATTGCAAAAAGAAGGTAAGTTGACAGCGTAGGCAGGGAATTTCACGACAGTTGGGAGATCGAGTACTTGTTTGTGGACCATCGTTTGCCAAAAGACTGTGGCAGTAATGAAAGAATTTAACATAAGGTGCAATTATGGGACAAAACACTGACTTGAATAGACATCAGAGGCTACAGAAAGTGGCAGAGTTAAATAAGGGCCTTGTACAACAGCAGACTGTTTTCAAATCACAGAGTGATGCAGCAGTATAGGCCAGATTCTACCTAGAATGAAATAGCTAAATCAGGCTGACCATACCAAAGGTGATTATATGAAGCAGTGCATGGATAAAGTTAGCAAAGTAGTGGGCACAGAAAAAAACGCAAGCATCTGCAAATGTCAGCCTTAGGAGAAATACAGTGGCAGATTGCGTGGATGAGCTAGCCAACAATCTACAAGAGCAGCTCGCTGAAAAAGCTAAATACTATGTAGCTTACAACATTGCTGTTGACGAGAGCATGGTTGCTACAGACACTGCTCAGAATGTCAATTTTCATGCCTGGGAGGGATTCGTTAGTGAAGAGCTTTTGGGTGTTAAATCAATGCATGGCACGACCATAGGAAATAATTTTTCAATAAGTTGAGAAATGTGTAAATGACCAAGTTACAATGGGATAAACTTACTGGACTGACAACAGATGCGGAACCTTATATGTGCGGTGGGAGGAGCGGATTGGTTGGGAGGATGTGAGAGAAGATGCAGGAGGAGAATTGCCCCGACGAGCTGACAACATATTACTACTGTATTATACATCAGGAGGCACTTTGTGGTAAAGTACTAAGGACGGGGAACTGTAACAAAAACAGTAAACTTCATCAAGGCTAAGGGCTTGAACCACCATTCAGTTTCAGTCATTTCTTGGCGAGGTTCATTCAAAACATCAAGATGTGCCCTTCCACACAGCGGTGCGTTGGCCAAGTTGGGGTAAAGTGCTGAAGAGATTTTTTTTGAGCTGTGTGAGGATATTTGTTGTTTCATGGAGAACAAGGGGAAAAACATTACTGAGCTCCTATCCAGCCACTAAAACAGCTCTCAAACCACAGCAAGCAGATGTTGCTAATAAGAAAACTGTGCTGGGTGTGTCTCTCTCTCTCTCTGTGTGTGTGTGTGTGTGTGTGTGTGTGTGTGTGTGTGTGTGTGTGTGTGTGTGTGTGTGTGTGTGTGTGTGTGTGTGTGTGTGTGTGTGTGTGTGTGTGTGTGTGTGTGTGTGTGTGTGTGTGTGTGTGTGTGTGTGTGTGTGGAGTTCAAAGACTCAGAAGGAAAGCTATAATCCCACCCTACTGTCTGTCTGTGACCCTTCCAATCTCACACAGCGCTAATTCAGGAGACCCCTAGCCTCCCCAGTCAACATTAAACACATCAGTCCTCTCAAGTCTCACACACTCATTTCCACACAAATTTTCCAATTGTATAAGGATAAAATACCTGTTTCTGTGGGTGATTACAACACATATTAAAGCCTTGATTAATAATGGTACCGCCGGCCTGGGATTTATAGTTACGGGAAAAAACATGGCTGTGCTACAACGACCAAATGAATGTGAGAAAAACCAGGCTAGAAATGGATGAGGCCAAAGATGCTTAACAGTTATGCTAGCAAGTGAGTTACGTTAGTATTTGATGTTAATCGTAGTCCTACACAAGGTAAAACACATGGTGTGTATATTATTACTTTTAAAAGTTGTATTATATTCTATGTAAAAAAAAAATATATATATATATATATAACTGAAATGTATCATCAAAAGATAAGAGTCTTGCGGCACACCCCATTAAAGTCTGCATGGTTCAATATGCAAAGAACGATTTCTCAATACTCATGGATGTCCTAGCATGGATGTTAGGTGTAATTTGGAAAGGTTAGTAAGATAAATGAACATCACTCACTGCTCTAGGTGGTGGCAAGTCTGGAAGACTCTTCTGTGGGGCAGGGACATGTTTTCCTGCTCTCCCATTGGCCAGGGCATCTGGTGTGTTGTCTGGTCATTTTGACACAAAAGAAGAAGGACATTAGATGAAAATCAACAATGGCCATCAAAAGGAAGATAGGCAGTATTCTTCTTTGCATTTGTGAAATGACTAAGAGAAACATAATATTAAAATCAGGATAAAAACAGCATGCCTTTTGTAAGGCCTTAATCTTTTTCACTAGGTCTTAAAGGACTTTACTTTATATATGGGATTGTCTTCCCCTTTGTAATTTATATTGAACTATATAACCTTCCTTCTTAAAACACCAATGTGTCGCATACACCTGGGTGATGCATGCTGGTTACATTAGCCTTCTAGCCAAAATAACAATGTTAACATTTTGCCTCACGTTTGCCTAATAGTTATTTGCCTATTTCTCTGTTCATTATGACAGTGAGTCCTTGTCTCTAAGCTACTGTATGCACATGCCAAAACAGCAGTCTTCCCCTCTCGACAGACATTCCACCTCTCAGCATGTAGACATCTGGGTTGTCATAGGAACCCAAGCAGAGTGCTTTATACTGGACACCTCTCGTCGTAAATTCACAGAGTCACTGAAAGTTACAGAAATTACATTTAAACAACTCTGCAGAGCTCACAAATTCAATACATCTGGCTGTTATCACTAAATCACTATGCTGTTGACATAAACACATTCAAACCCTCATATTGAGTTTCAAAACAGTTGGTTGAAAGAAAGGCTTTCTGTCTCGCCATGTGGGTACATGAGATGCAAGTTAGACAAGACACCCAACATGACAGGTATTCCCTTTTGTGTCCTTCAAAAAAAAGGATCTCAATGTTTCCATACATATGCAGTCTTTAGTCTATGTTATAATAAACACCCTTCCCAACCCCTCCATTCAAATAAAGAAAATGGTCTAGATGTTTGACATCTTTTTGATCTGAGAACACCCTTGTACTTGGGGTGGCTATAAAAAAAGCCTGTGGCTTTACTGGCCTTCGGTGTGGTAGATGTGTGTTAAGTCTAGTGTTTAGTCTGCTCATTTTTTATCACAGTCCAAACGAAATGGCTCGCCTCAGGTGGTGGGTTTGAGAGGGGGGACAAAGAAAGAACTACTGAGAAATACACAGGAAACGAGTGTGTGTGGGGGAGGGGGAATGGTGTGGAAATGATGTTTTCACACTCCTAAACACCACTGACAGCTACTGTTGGAAACTTTGTTTAGTCTCACCTGTGGAAAGTGTGATGTAGCCTATCAAGCACATAAAACCTGTGATTGAATGGTGAACCTGATAGGAGCAGCAATACAATTTTCCAGTGGTTTAAGAAGAGCACAGTCCCAACAAAACAACCGTGACTGTGTTTTACGTGCATAATTCTGGGTTTTCACAGCGAAACTTGGTTTATTGATTGACATTAAGCAATTTTATTCTATGTTACTCTTATTTGTGAGGGACTGTGACTTGAGTTAAAGCCAGACCTGGGTTCAAATACGTAGGTCAAATACCAAAAGTGCAAAATTCAAGCTAAATTAAGTGCACCTCAAATATTGGATTATGAAAGTATGTAAAGCCTCATAAATACTAATTTACGATGTATGAACCAAACAAGTACAGAGTGCTACACCATCAAGCAGGTTCCACCTTGTAGGAAACAACCTTTGAACTCTCACCTCTGTCAGCTTTGTCCTGACCCTGCCCAGTCACAATGACTTTGTTCATGTAGATGTACTCCTCATCACCACCACCACCACCACCTGAAACATAGCAGTTGAGAGAAAACAGTAACATCAAATCAACATGAGAAATATACTTCATTATGAATGCTGCTGATACAACCTACTTCAGAATAAATTTTTGAATGAACAGAATCATGCTATGATACTGTACATTGTGGCAGCCCAGGGAAGTCAGCAGTGAAACTCAAAATAAAATAAGATTCACAACAAAGTTTTAATCAATTACTGAGATTAATAAATTACTATTGAGATTAATACACTGATAGTCTATCAACATTTCTACTATATGACAACATTCCAAAATTCACCCTGAACAAATATACATTCTAGTGAGATCAAAACCTATGGATAAACAGAGATAAAAAAAAATGTTTTTAAAGGTTATTATTCCCATGCACGTTCATGGTGCATTTATCAGACATGAGTCAGAAACTTCCCCTCTTTTTGAAGGTTGTAAAGATCACAGGCCTGACTTACACTTTCTGATCCTACTATATCTGTTTGGATCAAGGGTTACACATCATGTAAAGACTACACTATGGCCCTGTACACACTCAAGTTGTACAATTGAAGTACAACAGATTTGGCAAACATGTAGTGATACAACAAGATAGTTGTTCTGCCCAAACAAATAACTACAAAAGTTTTGTGGGGAGACAGTTGTGGAAGTATTTCTGTATCAGCCACCACACCAGCGGTCACGAGTCATGAAGGCAGTCAAATTCAACATGACCGTTTAGTACCACAGTAATTAGACGTCTCCGAGCTCTGATGCTGCTGCTGGTCATTAGTAGCCTACCAAACTTGCTAACTGCTTGGTACTCAGCACTATATTGTCCTTCTAAATCACTCTGACATCAATGCAAATGTATACAGAAAACTAATCAAACACCATACGAGAGCCCAATGAGCTCCTGATGCGCAACATTTCTATAGGCTATGCAATTGTGGGAGAAAACAGAGTGATGGCATCTATTAAAAAGAGGAGGATGCCATCAGCTTTCTATAGGCTAGGCCTACTATATTTATTTCTCAACTTTCCTAATATTAAGCGCATTGCTCATATTTACAACAGGAGAACAGCCTACCTGGCTGGCATGAAAATAAACTCTGGGAAAAAGCATCCTCCATTCGCTATTTAAATGCATAGATGGCATGGATTTTTCCCACTGCCCCTGTTACAATACAGGTGCATGATAATGGTAAATTCTAAATCAAAACAAATTTCACACATATATTTTTTAGTAAATGGAAAGACAAGATTAAATCAAACATAGGATAATATTGTCACCCATCAGACTATCACTTGTGAATGACATATTAACACTTGTGAATGATGCCCAGCATAAGAAACCATGCCTTTTTGTTGGAATCATAGTCGCACACCTCATGTAGCCTAAACCATAGGTCTGTATGTTTTAATAAGGTTTGTATCGCAACTAAAGTGGCCAAATAACTTCTTAAAATTAAACACATTAATCTACTTTACAAGGGATGTAGAGCCTAACTGGCATATATAAGCAGCGCGTGAGTTTCTAGTTTGGGGAAGATCACTATCAAATGCACCTTTATAATGAAAGCATTACATGCATAATTGCATTTGCGGTAACTTTTGATAATGGTGTTTTCCTCTAATGGAATATTTGTGCCTAAAGCCTACTACCATGTGTGCATTGCTGCGCTTATAATGTGAGGAAATAGCCTAAGAATTTATCAACGTTTTAAGCTAAACTTTCTGATCTGCTTTTTTTATGCTAGTGGTTGTATTCATTTGGGATCTATCGCATCCCACAACTGTCCCAGACTATGTTTGGAATATTTATTTCTCGCACAGAATAGAACATGTCAACTTTTGTACTATGGGGGATACAGTGCCTTGCGAAAGTATTCGCCCCCCTTGAACTTTGCGACCTTTTGCCAAATTTCAGGCTTCAAACATAAAGATATAAAACTGTATTTTTTTGTGAAGAATCAACAACAAGTGGGACACAATCATGAAGTGGAACGACATTTATTGGATATTTCAAACTTTTTTAACAAATCAAAAACTGAAGAATTGGGCGTGCAAAATTATTCAGCCCCTTTACTTTCAGTGCAGCAAACTCTCTCCAGAAGTTCAGTGAGGATCTCTGAATGATCCAATGTTGACCTAAATGACTAATGATGATAAATACAATCCACCTGTGTGTAATCAAGTCTCCGTATAAATGCACCTGCACTGTGATAGTCTCAGAGGTCCGCTAAAAGCGCAGAGAGCATCATGAAGAACAAGGAACACACCAGGCAGGTCCGAGATACTGTTGTGAAGAAGTTTAAAGCCGGATTTGGATACAAAAAGATTTCCCAAGCTTTAAACATCCCAAGGAGCACTGTGCAAGCAATAATATTGAAATGGAAGGAGTATCAGACCACTGCAAATCTACCAAGACCTGGCCGTCCCTCTAAACTTTCAGCTCATACAAGGAGAAGACTGATCAGAGATGCAGCCAAGAGGCCCATGATCACTCTGGATGAACTGCAGAGATCTACAGCTGAGGTGGGATACTCTGTCCATAGGACAACAATCAGTCGTATATTGCACAAATCTGGCCTTTATGGAAGAGTGGCAAGAAGAAAGCCATTTCTTAAAGATATCTATAAAAAGTGTCGTTTAAAGTTTGCCACAAGCCACCTGGGAGACACACCAAACATGTGGAAGAAGGTGCTCTGGTCAGATGAAACCAAAATTGAACTTTTTGGCAACAATGCAAAACGTTATGTTTGACGTAAAAGCAACACAGCTCATCACCCTGACCACACCATCCCCACTGTCAAACATGGTGGTGGCAGCATCATGGTTTGGGCCTGCTTTTCTTCAGCAGGGACAGGGAAGATGGTTAAAATTGATGGGAAGATGGATGGAGCCAAATACAGGACCATTCTGGAAGAAAACCTGATGGAGTCTGCAAAAGACCTGAGAATGGGACGGAGATTTGTCTTCCAACAAGACAATGATCCAAAACATAAAGCAAAATCTACAATGGAATGGTTCAAAAATAAACATATCCAGGTGTTAGAATGGCCAAGTCAAAGTCCAGACCTGAATCCAATCGAGAATCTGTGGAAAGAACTGAAAACTGCTGTTCACAAATGCTCTCCATCCAACCTCACTGAGCTCGAGCTGTTTTGCAAGGAGGAATGGGAAAAAATTTCAGTCACTCGATGTGCAAAACTGATAGACATACCCCAAGGGACTTACAGCTGTAATCGCAGCAAAAGGTGGCGCTACAAAGTATTAACTTAAGGGGGCTGAATAATTTTGCACGCCCAATTTTTCAGTTTTTGATTTGTTAAAAAAGGTTTGAAATATCCAATAAATGTCGTTCCACTTCATGATTGTGTCCCACTTGTTGTTGATTCTTCACAAAAAAAATACAGTTTTATATCTTTATGTTTGAAGCCTGAAATGTGGCAAAAGGTCGCAAAGTTCAAGGGGGCCGAATACTTTCGCAAGGCACTGTAAGTGAAATAATTTCTTTGTTAACCACTCAACACAGAATAGCCGCATCTGCTTGCTCCCTCAAATCGTTTGGAGAAAATATTTATATTATTTGTTCAATTGTATTCTTCATACTATAAAATAATAAAATAATATAAAATAATGCCATGGAATTATAAGCTAATCTTGTCAGCTAAATGAACTAGTGTAGCCCACAGCTAGTGTAGCCCACAGCCATTTGACATTGCCACATCAGGACAACTCAAGAGTATACTATTATTTTCTTCTGAAATAGACTACATTTTCTTCAAATCATGCTTCTTCAGACCTGTCTAAAATAATGGATTTATTGTGAAGGTGTAGGCTATATTACATAGATTTATTCAACTTTTTAAAATAGCTTGTAGGCTATGTGTGGAAGCCTGGAGATGCTAAATGTTTTTATGTTAATAAAAGTTCAAATTACAGTGAGATCAACAGTTATTTGCTTGACAATCACCAGCTAACAAAATTGTGTGACCGCCACAGCCCTAATCACAATCAATGTCAAATGCATTGTACATCAGTTGTCAAATGCTTTGTACAACACGAGTGTCTGCGGGGGCTCTGAGGAGAAAGAGTCACATACAAAGTATACGATAAGGGTTTTTTGAGACGGGGATAGTCGGTTTTGGCTATTGCAGTGTATACTCTGAGAAGAAAAGGAGTCTCGAAGAACCTTTTGGGATTCAAAATGATGATGTCACTGTGGGTGAACCTTTTCGAATCAAAAAGGTTCCTCGAGGGACCCCTCTAGAAAAAGTTCACATTTGTAAAGGTTCAAACAGGAACTTCTTTTGTGAGGAAAGAGGTTCAAATTTGAACCTTGATTGTAATATATTATTACTGTCATTGACATGGTTATTATTGTTATTATTATAGTAAATGCATTACATTAGTATTTTAATATCATAATAACTATCAATATATTGTAACAAAATGGTGACTATTGTAATGGAATACTACTTTGCCCTTTAAGTTCACATTATGTCAGCCTTTAACCTTTAAGTAGTATGTAGCTTGGTCTTGGTGGGACAGCTCTCTTCTATCCATTGCTTCCGTCTTTGATTGGTCGACTTTGTGGAGGGGAGGAGCGTGGTTGGCAAAGCATTTGTTTATAGGAGTAGTGAATAGATATTTTTCTGTTGAATTTCAAGTCAGCAGGCAGATAAATAGAGGTGGAAATATGTCAATCATAGATATATCAATGATTGTAACCTTTAATGACTATACAACTGCACACATGAACAGGAAAGACAATTACTCTCACGGATGGCCTAAATTAAGTTCTTGAAAGCCATGCCCCCAATTAGCCACGCCTTCAGTCTTCTGACATGTACAATATATACACTTTATTATAAATAAACATCAACTGCTAATAATAAGCCAGGAAAATCCATTTAGAAATTCAATTTAATTACAGTTAGACAAGCTACTTCAGTCCTTGACTCCATTGCTGAGTCTGACAGGCAAATCCAAAATGAATCCAAAATGCTATTAAAGCGCCACCGAAAATGTTCCTCCAAGAACCCTTTGCTACATTGAACCATTAAATGATCCTCCAAGAACCCTCAACTAACCAAAGGTGCAAATATGATGTCATTGACTAGCAATGGTTCCTTGAGAAAGTCCAGGGCTCCTTGAGGATCTCCAGGGATCCTCAAGTCAACCTTAATTCTAAGAGTGTAGCCTGTTTTGTGAATGTTCTAGAAAATCAAATTGTACTTATCACATGCGCCGAATACAACAGGTGTAGACCTTACAGTGAAATGCTCACTTACAAGTCCTTAACCAACAATGCAGTTAATAAACATAAATGTGAAGTAAAAAATAGATAAGTAACAAATAATTAAAGAGCAGCAGTAAAATAACAATAGCAAGGCTATATACAGGGGGTACCGGTACAGAGTCAATGTACAGGTTAGTCGAGGTAATTGGATCGCAGGAAGATTGGCTCCAGTAATGTACTGGGCCGTACGCACTACCCTCTGTAGTGCCTTGCGATCGGAGGCCAAGCAGTTGCCACATCAGGCATTGATGGAACACGTCAGGATGCTCTTGATGGTGCAGCTGTAGAACTTTTTGAGGATCTGAGGACCCATTCCAAATCTTTTCAGTCTCCTGAGGGGGAATAGGCTTTGTCGTGACCTCTTCACAACTGTCTTGGTGTGTTTGGACCATGTTAGTTTGTTGGTGATGTGGACACCAATGAACTTGAAGCCCTCAACCTGTTCCACTTCAGCCCCGTCGATGAGAATGGGGGCGTGCTCTGTTCTCCTGTAGTCCACAATCATTTCCTTTGACTTGATGAAGTTGAGAGAGAGGTTGTTGTCCTGGCACTACACGGCCACGTCTCTGACCTCCTCCCTATAGGCTGTTTCATCGTTGTCGGTGATCAGGCCTACCACTGTTGTGTCATTGTCAAACTTAATGATGGTGTTGGAGTCGTGCCTGGCCATGCAGTCATGAGTGACCAGGGAATACAGGAGGGGACTGAGTCCACACCCCTGAGGGGCCCCCCATGTTGAGGATCAGCGTGGGAGGTGTTTCTGTCCCAGGATCCTTAGCTTATTGATGAGTTTTGAGGGCACTATGGTGTTGAACGCTGAGCTGCAGTTAATGAATAGCATTATCACGTGTTCCTTTTGCAGTGTGGAATGCAATAGAGATTGGATCTGTTGGGGCGGTATGCAAAATGGATTGGGGCTAAGGTTTCTGGGATAATGGTGTTTGATGTGAGCCATGACCCCCATTTCAAAGCACTTCATGGCTACAGACGTAAGTGCTATGGGCCGGTAGCCATTTAAGCAGGTTACCTTTGTGTTCTTGGGCACAGGGACTATGGTGGTCTGCTTGAAACATGTTTGTATTACAGACTCAGTCAGGGACAGGTTGAAAATGTCAATGAAGACACTTGCTAGTTGTTCAGCGCATGCTCAGTGTCCACATCCTGGTAATCCGTCTGGCCATGTGGCCTTGTGAATGTTGACCTGTTTAAAAGGTCTTACTCACATAAACTATGGCGAGTTGGTGATCACACAGTTGTCCAGAACAGCTGATGCTCTCATGCATGTTTCAATATCACTTAACTTGAAGCGAGCATAGAAGTAATTTAGCTCATCTGGTAGGCTCATGTCACTGGGCAGCTTGCGGCTGTGCTTCCCTTTGTAGTCTGTAATAGTTTGAAAACCCTTCCATATCCAATGAGCATCATAGCCGGTGTAGTACGATTCAATCTTAGTCCTGTGTTGACTCTGCCTGTTTGATGGTTTGTCAGAGGGCATAGCGGGATTTCTTATAAGCTTCCGGGTTATCGACAGCTTGACATTGACAGCTCTACCCTTTAGCTCAGTGCGGATATTGCCTGTAATTCATGGCTTCTGGTTGGGGTATGTACGTACAGTCACTGTGGGGACGACGCCATCGATGCACTTATTGATGAAGCCAGTGACTGATGTGGTGTACTCCTCAATGCTATCGGAAGAATCCCGGAACATATTCCAGTCTGTGCTAGCAAAACAGCCCTGTAGCTTAGCATTTGCTTCATCTGACCACTTTTTTATTGACTGTGTCACTGGTGCTCCCTGCTTTAATTTTTGCTTGTAAGCAAGAATCAGGAGGATAGAATTATGGTGAGATTTGCCAAACGGAGGCGAGAGAGTGCTTTGTATTCATCTATGTGTGTGGAGTGAAGGTGGTCTAGAGATTTTATTCCCTCTGGTTGCACATTTAACATGCTGGTAGAAATGAGGAAATATGGATTTTAGGTTCCTTGCATTAAAGTCCTTGGCCACTAGGCGCGCCGCCTCTGGATGAGCGTTTTACTGTTTGCTTATGGCCGTATACAGCTCATTGAGGGCGGTCCTAGTGCCAGCATCAGTTTGTGGTGGTAAATAGACAGCTATGAAGAATATAGATGAAAACTCTCTTGGTAAATAGTGTGGTCTACAGCTTATCATGAGATACACTACCTCAGGCAAGAAAAAAACTTGAGACTTCTTTAGATTTCGTGCACCAGCTGTTGTTTCCAAATATACACAGACCACCACCCATTTCTTCCCGGAGGCAGCTGTATGTTATTCAGGTCGTCGTTCAGCCACAACTCTGTGAAACACAAGATATTACAGTTTTTAATGTCCCATTGGTAGGATATGTGTGCTCGTAGTTCATCCATTTCATTATCCAATGATTGTAAGTTGGCTAATAGGACCGATGGTAAAGGCAGGTAACCACTCGCTGTCGGTTCCTTACAAGGCACCCAGACCTACGTCCCGATATCCCCATCTCTTTCTCCTGCGAATGACGGGGATGAGGGCCTTGTCGGGCGTCTGAAGTAAATTGTTCATGTTCGACATGTGAAAGAAAAAATCTTCCAAGTACGGTGTCGCTGCCCTGATACCAAGTAGCTCCTTTCAGTAATAAGAGACAGGGGCAGAGACATTTTGAAAAAACAAGTTACAAATCACGCAAAAAAACACACACAATATCACAATTGGTTAGGGGACCGTAAACGGCAGCCACTCCTCTGGCGCCATTATTATTAACTATTAGAACTGTTATGCTTGATGATTTTGATATCAGGATATTGGTTATTGATTAAAATATCTCAAATGTAATTCGTACTCAACCTGGTTAGTGAGTTGGGTAACAATTCTCATTTGCAATGATGATCTGGCCAAAATAACAAACAACATATAAAAGATAATACAAATGCACAAGTTTGGGTCATTATCCAGAAGATATCATATAAAAAGGGGATAATGAGTTGAGCCATAGAACTATAATTATTAATGGCTAACAAGTTCAAAAAAACACTGTTTATTTTTCCAAAATGATCCCATTCTCAAATATATATTTGACAATGATCTGACTGAGGCTGTACCAAGAGAATCACAGAGAAAAACCTAGGACTATGATTTTGGTGTAACTCCAGTAATACATACTCTAGTATATATAAATATCAGGAGAGAAATATAACAGCAGCAGAATTAGACTATGTTTTCCTGGTACAGTGAAAACAGATTTGGAGGATGGAAATGAATGCTATTTATAAGCAGCTACTCAAAGGAAGTGAAAGTCCCAGGAGGATAAAAGCAGCCTTGGAAAATGATAGTTTGGAGCCAGGGGAGGAAGTAAGGAGAAGCCCAAGACCAGAACATGGAAACACACCACTCTGTGAGAGATACAAACTACTGAGGAGAAAAAAACTATGGGTTACAGTATGAAACCCCAGTTCTCTGAAAGACATGAGGGAAACATCTCACTATGGGACACGCCCCTTTTGTGTCCTATTTACTGAAACTTTATTCAAATCATGCCTAACAGACGCTTTGTGGGTGTGAGCCCCGCATGTATATATTGCACCCACAATGCTCTTGTTTCCTCATTCAACAAACTACCTCTTCTACGAGTCGTGCAAGAGAGGCAATCTGGTAAAATGTTTCCCTAATCTCCTTCACAGAACCTGGATTGCATACCGTAACTCATAGTTCTCTAACAGTCGACTCAATTTGACATCTCACTACGGGACACTTGCAAAACGTCCCGATTGCCATTAGCCCTTTTCCTGAGAAGTCTGTGTTGGTGTACTTGCTAGTGAACCTGATTCATCCTACTCAGCTCCAGCACCAATGACTGTGTGCACCAGGGATGGCACAGTGACACCCAGGCAATAGAACCTCACAAAGGTGTGAGGGAAAGCCCAACTAGCCTGCACACAAATTTCTGAGACGGAGATATCAGTGGCTCGACTAGGCTATTATGAGTCATGGAAATGACAAGGAATGAACGCGGAATTAGGACGTATCATAACCTTGGAATAGTTGGAGGCAAACTGAGTGCATGAAGGTTGAACCGAGAGCACATGAAGGTCGCTAACGCGCTTGGCATTGGCCAAGGCAAGCAACTGTCCATTTTATAAATAAAACAACAAACGAAAGGGGTGAGCCCCAATCGTCGTCTCACCTAATCCTACATGGCAGGCTGAGATTGCTGCCAAGTAGACCTTAACACTGGCAGGGCTATCAGGATAAGGGCAAGATTGTTTGCTTTCACTGTCAAGAGTGGTGGGAATCAGGTCCAAGGGAGGGAAGGCGTACAGAAGCCCGTCTGACCTCTAGTGGGTTAGCGTGAGGGATGTTGTGATCTCTCATTGCAAGGAATAGGCAATCCTTGTGGTTTACTGTCCTTCAGACGCTTGTTGAGGTGCCGTAAATCCTTAGGCTATGCTAAAACCCTACATCCCATCCCAAGATCTCCGTTCCACCACCTCAAGTCTCTTGGCCTTCCCACCCTTACGATGGCCCTCCCACCCCTACCTCCTCTCAGCTCAGTCCAGAGGTTTCTAGCCAGAACCGCATGCAGCGCTGTTAAGCAACGGGCTAGTTAAAAAAACTCACCAGATCAGCTAGCTAACTACGGGGGGGACCGACAGACAGCTAATGACCATGAGTAGAAGTAGTGAAAACTAGTGGAAACCTGCTATTAGTGGGATGCTAAAATAGGGCTGGGAAATATTTCCAAAATATCATATCACGGTATACATTTTTTTGAAAATATGATGGTATTTGACAGTATTTAATGTTTTTGAATAATACAAGTTAAACATGTACTGAATGAATTCTGTGTTACTCTAAATACATACAATCTAAGTGATTTCAATGAGTCTTCTCCATTCTGATTGTTTTATACTAATTTCGAATCTACCATGCAGGGCTAAACTATATGGGCAAACAATCTAGGCCTTATACATATATATATATTTCCTTTTTACCCCTTTTTCGTGGTATCCAATTGGTAGTTACAGTCTTACAGGTACAGACAGTGTCAGAGTGCATGCACCAGGCCCGCCACAGGAGTCGCTAGTAAGCATAGGACAAGGACATCCCGGCCAGACAAACCCTCCCCTAACCCGGAGGGCACTAGGCCAATTGTGCACCACCCCATAGCTCTCCCGGTCACGGCTGGCTGCGACAGAGCCTGTACTCAAACCATGATCTCTAGTGGCACAGCTAGCACTGCGATGCAGTGCCTTAGACCACTGTGCCACTCGGAAGACCCCGAGGCCTTATTTTTTACCAAATGTTGCAATTGCAATTTCACTTGCAATTTAGAGCAAAACATTTGGGTGAACTGTTGGAACCATGGAAATATAATGATTAATCTAATTCTACAGTTAGAAAATAATAGTGGGCACTTTGAATACAGTGTTGTTTAACATGACAATAAAATAAAATGCCAGGGAGGAGATCTTGTGACAGGGTAGGAACCAAAGTGTTGATAAGTGTTTCCTAGGGGACCCTATAATCTTCAATTGAATGTTCATATTCATGCTTCGCAAATTCCTCTTTGATTTAGAAGATTCTGTTGCACAAACAACATGCTGATTTCAGTCTACACAAATACTGGTATTATCAAGCTGTATAGCTAATTATGCTTGTGCTGACTCAGTACATATATTAGCTAGCTAGCTAGCTAGCCAGCCAGACAGCTAACTAGTGATTAGCATAGAGGCTCCACTTGCTAAGAATAGACATACTAGCTGTTTGCAGATGTAAGAAACACAAACTAATAGTATAATTATAGAACCCTACTGGATTTATATTAAGAAGCAATGTGAAAACAGCATCATTGTTATCAACATTGTTGCATGTGCTGCATTGACCATGATAAGTACCTGAAATGTAGCGTCTGTAGCGCTACATTTTGTAGCGTCCGAACGTTTTGACCTGCAAACTATGGAAAGGGGAGACTCACGATGGTGTTCTCTGTTTTGCTGTACAATCCCCACAAGTGTCAAGAGACTTGTTTGTAGTCGGTACAGTCAGTGTGGCAACTTCTGTTTGATAGCTTCCGAACCGTTTGGGCTAAAAACTAATAGGAACCTCTGTGGAAAGGGGATATTATCAAGAACACGATGGTTTTCTATGCTCTATGACCCCCCACAAGTGTCATGGGACTCGTATGAAGGTAACCGGAACCGGATCATAAAAAGCAATATGAAAGTATGAAGGTAGTTTTGTGCCTATCCCCAAAAAAGGGGTTACAGTAAATGTGCAATATATATATATATATATATATATATACATACAGTGCCTTGCGAAAGTATTCGGCCCCCTTGAACTTTGTGACCTTTTGCCACATTTCAGGCTTCAAACATAAAGATATAAAACTGTATTTTTTTGTGAAGAATCAACAACAAGTGGGACACAATCATGAAGTGGAACGACATGTATTGGATATTTCAAACTTTTTTAACAAATCAAAAACTGAAAAATTGGGCGTGCAAAATTATTCAGCCCCTTTACTTTCAGTGCAGCAAACTCTCTCCAGAAGTTCAGTGAGGATCTCTGAATGATCCAATGTTAACCTAAATGACTAATGATGATAAATACAATCCACCTGTGTGTAATCAAGTCTCCGTATAAATGCACCTGCACTGTGATAGAGGTCCGTTAAAAGCGCAGAGAACATCATGAAGAACAAGGAACACACCAGGCAGGTCCGAGATACTGTTGTGAAGAAGTTTAAAGCTGGATTTGGATACAAAAAGATTTCCCAAGCTTTAAACATCCCAAGGAGCACTGTGCAAGCGATAATATTGAAATGGAAGGAGTATCAGACCACTGCAAATCTACCAAGACCTGGCCGTCCCTCTAAACTTTCAGCTCATACAAGGAGAAGACTGATCAGAGATGCAGCCAAGAGGCCCATGATCACTCTGGATGAACTGCAGAGATCTACAGCTGAGGTGGGAGACTCTGTCCATAGGACAACAATCAGTCGTATATTGCACAAATCTGGCCTTTATGGAAGTGGCAAGAAGAAAGCCATTTCTTAAAGATATCCATAAAAAGTGTCGTTTAAAGTTTGCCACAAGCCACCTGGGAGACACACCAAACATGTGGAAGAAGGTGCTCTGGTCAGATGGCAACAATGCAAAATGTTATGTTTGGCGTAAAAGCAACACAACCCATAACCCTGAACACACCATCCCCACTGTCAAACATGGTGGTGGGAGCATCATGGTTTGGGCCTGCTTTTCTTCAGCAGGGACCGGGAAGATGGTTAAAATTGATGGGAAGATGGATGGAGCCAAATACAGGACCATTCTGGAAGAAAACCTGATGGAGTCTGCAAAAGACCTGAGACTGGGACGGAGATTTGTCTTCCAACAAGACAATGATCAAAAACATAAAGCAAAATCTACAATGGAATGGTTCAAAAATAAACATATCCAGGTGTTAGAATGGCCAAGTCAAAGTCCAGACCTGAATCCAATCGAGAATCTGTGGAAAGAACTGAAAACTCCTGTTCACAAATGCTCTCCATCCAACCTCACTGAGCTCGAGCTGATTTGCAAGGAGGAATGGGAAAAATGTTCAGTCTCTCGATGTGCAAAACTGATAGACATACCAAGCGACTTACAGCTATAATCGCAGCAAAAGGTGGCGCTACAAAGTATTAACTTAAGGGGGCTGAATAATTTCACGCCCAGTTTTTCAGTTTTTGATTTGTTAAAAAAGTTTGAAATATCCAATAAATGTCGTTCCACTTCATGATTGTGTCCCACTTGTTGATTCTTCACAAAAAAATACAGTTTTATATCTTTATGTTTGAAGCCTGAAATGTGGCAAAAGGTCGCAAAGTTCAAGGGGGCCGAAGACTTTCGCAAGGCACTGTATATGAGTATCAGTCAAAAGTTGACACACCTACTCATTCCAGAATTTGTCTTTATTTTTACTATTTTCTATATTGTAGTATAATAGTGAAGACATAAAAACTATGAAATAACACATATTGAATCATGTAGAAACCAAAAAAAGTGTTAAACAAATCAAAATATATTTTATATTTGAGATTCTTCAAATGACCACCCTTTGCCTTGATGACAGCTTTGCACACTCTTGGCATTCTCTCAACCAGCTTCATGGGGTAGTCACCTGGAATGCATTTCAATTAACAGATACAGTACATTTTTGTAATGTCTTTCCCACTTAATGTGTTTGAGCCAATCAGTTTTGTTGTGAGAAGGTAGGGGTGGTATACAGAAGATAGCCCTATTTGGAAAAATAACATTTCAAGAACTTTGAAAGTTTCTTAAAATGCAATCGCAAAAACCATCAAGCACTATGATGAAACTGGCTCTCATGAGGACCGCCACAGGAAAGGAAGACCCAAAGTTACCTCTGTTGCAGAAGATAAGTTATTTAGAGAACCAGCCTCAGAAATTGCAGCCCAAATAAATGTTTCAGTGGTATGACTTAAGAATTCCTGTACACTAGCAGAACCCATCCAACTTGAAGGAGCAGAAGCAGTTGTCTTGAGGAAAGGGCAAAACTCCCAGTGGCTAGATGTGCCAAGCTTATAGAGACATACCCCAAGAGACTTGCAGCTGTAATTGCTGCAAAAGGTGAGTCTACAAAGTATTGACTTTGGGGGGGGGGTGAATAGTTATGCACGCTCAAGTTCCCGCTTTTTGTCTTATTTCCTGTTTGTTTCACAATAAACCATATTTTGCATCTTCAAAGTGGTAGGCATGTTGTTTAAATCAAATGATACAAAATCTATTTTAATTCTAGGTTGTGAGGCAACAAAATAGGAAAAATGACAAATCCAGCCATATCCAGGGCAGCAGGAAGCATTAAGTCCTCCACAATAGTATGGGGCTTAATCAAATCAAAATAATTTATAAAACCCTTCTTACATCAGCTGATATCTCAAAGTGCTGTACAGAAACCCAGCCTAAAACCCCAAACAGCAAGCAATGCAGGTGTAGAAGCACGATGGCTAGTAAAAACTCCCTAGAAAGGCCAGAACCGAGGAAGAAAGCTAGAGAGGAACCAGGCAATGAGGGGTGGCCAGTCCTCTTCTGGCTGTGCCGGGTGGAGATTATAACAGAACATGGCCAAGATGTTCAAATGTTCATAGATGACCAGCAGGGTCAAATAATAAAAATCACAGTGATTGTCGAGGGTGCAACAGGTCAGAACCTCAGGTGTAAATGTCAGTTGGCTTTTCATAGCCGATCATTCAGAGTATCTCTACTGCTCCTGCTGTCTCTAGAGAGTTGAAAACAGCAGGTCTGAGACAGGTAGCACGTCCGGTGAATAGGTCAGGGTTCCAAAGCCGCAGGCAGAACATTTGAAACTGGAGCAGCAGCACGGCTTAACTGTCCTAGCCACTCAGCAGCTCACTATATAAGACACTCCTAGCCCCTTCTTATTAATCTGTTGCTTTTATACATGTCTTACTACTCGAAAGTCGTCTTAATTCTCGCTCAAAAACACCCGTGGCTTATTTTTTCAAATTGGCATGTTTTGTTTCTCAATGTCTGCGCAAGAGTAAAGGTTTCATCGAGTTGTGAGATAGTACTTTAGCACATATAACACACTGTGGCTGAGGAAAGGCACTACTCCCAATATAAGTGAACCCCAAATCAATGTAGTTCTCATCATATTTGCACCTCTTCGATGGTCCATCGTCCCTGTCGGTTGTTCTGTGCTTTCCCGGGTAAGGGGGCAGTAGCTCTTTGGCTGCATCAGATTCACAACTGTGAGTGTCCATGCTAGCTGGGCTAACAACAAATGTAGAATTACTGATGGTAGCATTGGATGTGCTCATGGAAGCAGAACAATTTGTGTCGTCGACAGGTGCAGGTGTAGTACTGCTGGTAGTAGCAGTACCACCAGTAGAGCTGGTATGTGTCTCTATGCACGCCGGCCTTACATTTTTACTAAATGGACAGTTTTTGTATACGAATATATATATATATTTAATGTGATTCACATTTTTATCTGGCGTACCCCCGATGGCATTGCGTGTACCCCTGATTTAGACAAATCAGGATTTCGCAGGGGTGGGCATCTTTCAACCTTTGGAAGGGGAGGGGTTAATTTGGCCGATAGACTACCGAGAGGATTTCAGGGGAGGCGGTGTGGTCTTCGCAACTTGCACTAGGCCAAAAATCTCAACAATCCCCCAGAACCAAATCCAGTAAATCACGTGACAATCTGGTTCTGGATTTCGAGATTAGCAGGAGACCCCCTAGCAAGCATGACCCCATTGGCCCCATGTGGGTATTCAGTGGCCATGGGCTAGCTCACACCACCCCAACACAGGTGAGCCTACACCAGCCCAACACAGGCTAGCCCACACCAAGCCCACATCAACCCAACATGGGCTAGCCATTCACAAATTGTGGGCACGCGAGTTAAAGTGCCTCCTAAAGACACGATTGACATCTGGAAAAGAGGGTAAAACAAAAAATGTTTTATGTATTATTGTGATTTTTCTTGCTCTTACTTCATAATATAGCCTAATATTCATAATCTTCTAACTCAGGATATATGGCTGGCTGGCTAGTGGCTTGTGTGAATATTTTAGTATATGGTGGTTAGCTAGAGTCTAGAGTACAGTGTTCAGTGCTTAATTTGTAAATCGGGAGGTGACGAAACAAAAAGTGAGCACGAGAAGGGACTGACCTGGGGAGCTTTGAGGTAATAAAGCATTGCATGCATATCATTGCATTTGCATTATTTTTTTATTTCACCTTTATTTAACCAGGTAGGCTAGTTGAGAGCAAGTTCTCACTGCGACATGGCCAAGATAAAGCATAGCAGTGTGAACAGACAACAACACAGAGTTACACATGGAGTAAACAATAAACAAGTCAATAACACAGTAGAAAAAAAAGAAAGAGTCTATATACATTGTGTGCAAAAGGAATGAGGAGGTAGGCGAATAATTACAATTTAGCAGATTAACACTGGAATGATAAATGATCAGATGGTCATGTGCATGTAGAGATACTGGCGTGCAAAAGAGATTGCATAGAGCATTAGAGTAGAAGAGCTTACAGAAGTTGCATACATTGGGCAATGTTTCAGTAGCCTAGGGTCCGGGAAATATTTCTCTTTCAAAATGCTTTTCATGCAATTCTACATCATTTTACACCTTTACTGTTTTAATACTGAACAAATGATTGAAAGAACAAGCTACTTTAACACTGACAAACTGAGAATCTGAGATCAATAAAAACGACCTCATCTTGAATCCATCAATAGCCTAGGCCTAGTTGAGCGGAAACATATTGTACAAGTCCTAAAAAAGCTTTCCAGTTTCACTGACACCCAATGATGCGCGGCTCCGGCTGAAAAAAATAAGACTATAATCTGTCTGCTGCAGACTACCAAATAATAGTTTCAGCTTCCAACAGGCCTATTTTTTGAAGGACTTATACAGGATACTAACCTCAACATCAAAACCTTCTTCCAATTCAGATGGTCAGATGAAGCAGATGCTAAACTACAGGACTGTTTTGCTATCACAGACTGGAACAAGTTCCGGGGTTCTTCCGATGGCATTGAGGAGTACACCACATCAGTCACGGGCTTTATCAAAAAGTGCATCGAGAACGTTGTCCCCACAATGACTACATACCCCAACCAGAAGCCATGGATTGCAGGCAACATTCGCACTGAGCAAAAAGGGTAGAGCTGTGGAGTGCAATCTCTATTGCACTCCACACTGTCCTTTCCCACCTGGACAAAAGGAACACCTATGTGAGAATGCTATTCATTGACTACAGCTCAGCGTTCAACACCATAGTACCCTCAAAGCTCATCACTAAGCTAAGGATCCTGGGACTAAGCTCCTCCCTCTGCAACTGGATCCTGGACTTTCTGACGGGCTGCCCCCAAGTGGTGAGGGTAGGTAGCAACACATCTGCCACGCTGATCCTCAACACAGGGGCCCCTCAGTGGTGCGTGCTCAGTCCCCTCCTGTACTCCCTGTTCACCCACGACTGCATGGCCAGGCACGACTCCAACACCATCATTAAGTTTCCAGACGACACAACAGATCACCAATAACGCCAGATCACCAATAACGACGAGACAGCCTATAGGGAGGAGGTCAGAGACCTGGTCCGGGTGGTGCCAGAATAACAACCAATCCCTCAACGTAACTAAGACTAAGGAAATGATTGTGGACTACAGGAAAAGGAGGACCGAGCATGTCCCCATTCTCATTGACGGGGCTGTAGTGGAGCAGGTTGAGAGCTTCAAGTTCCTTGGTGTCCACATCACCAACAAAATAGAATGGTCCAAACACACCAAGACAGTCGTGAAGAGGGCACGACAAAGCCTATTCCCCCACAGCTGCAACATCAAGAGCACTGGTTGCATCACTGCCTGGTACGGCAATGGCTCGGCCTCCGACTGCAAGGCACTACAGAGGGTAGTGCGATCGGCCCAGTACATCACTGGAGTTAAGCTGCCTGCTATCCAGGACCTCTACACCAGGCGGTGTCAGAGGAAGGCCCTAAAAATTGTCAAAGACCCCAGCCACCCCAGTCATAGACTGCTCTCTCTACTACGGCATGGCAAGCGGTACCGGAGTGCCAAGTCTAGGACAAAAAAAGCTTCTCAACAGTTTTTACCCCCAAGCCATAAGACTCCTGAACAGGTAATCAAATGGCTACCCAGACTATTTGCATTTTGTGCCCCCCCAACCCCTCTTTTACGCTGCTGCTACTCTCTGTTTATCATATATGCATAGTCACTTTAGCTTTACATTCATATACATACTACCTCAATTGGCCCGACCAACCAGTGCTCCCGCACATTGGCTAACCGGGCTATCTGCATTGTGTCCTTAATAAATAAGGCTACCAAACTGCTAGGAAAGAATCTGACAGAAACTAGCACTGAAGTGTGAAGTGAAAGGTGTGAAAACTCTTGAGCCTAACAATGGCAAGAGTTTCACAGCCCCTCCCAACCCAAATGCAGAGGCTTTTGAAGCCCCCTCCATCTGCGCAGAGAAGATATCCTCCTCAGAATCCCCAAAATACAACAGCCATAGGACAACTTTGTTTGGACGTTGTAAAGGACCATTTGCAGACACTGAAAGGATATAGCTAGCTAACAACCTCCTTTTCCACGTGGAAAAGATGGACAAAGACTTGCTATCATGGCCGTCATTGAAAATAAGAATTTGTTCTTAACTGACTTGCCTGGTTAAATAAAGGTAAAATAAAATAAAAAAATCTATATTAGTTAGCTAGATGGGATTTTCTACAAGGAATCTGCCTCCTGAAAAAAAAGCTTCTCTCAAGTGGGTGTGACAGCTACTCCAGTTGCCTGTTGTACTGCTGCTTGGATTCCACCTGGCAATCTGTTCATTGACTGCTCTGGCCTGTCTCCCCCTGTCTGGTATAGGTACCCTCGCCACACTCCCCTTTCTGTCCCGAGCTTTCGCTCGCCTCCAGCACACATGCACTGTTGAGGCGAGTGACTCTGAACTTACAATGGCTAGCCCCAAGTTGTTATATGGCTTGTTTACCCAACCGTGGGACAGTCTATGTTTGTTCATACACTCAAGACTGTCTATTGGTTACACAAACTCTTGGCCTCCCATCCTACTCTAACCACCTCTCGCCAGGTTTGTATTCATGTTACCTGATGAAATTGCTGTGCAATATGATCTTGTTGCCATCTAATGCACATGCACATTTTAGAAATCAACACTGCAGAGCTCTCCCTGTCCTCTGCCGTGCCCTGATTTGTATTACTGCTGATTATATCTGGAAATGTACATGTACACCCTGGCCCATCTACTGTTGCTAGCCCCAATTCTGATTTATGCTCTGATATCTGCTTCACTGATCCCTGTTCTTGTAAAAGCCTGGCTTTCTTAACATTAACACTAGAAGCTTATTACCTAAAATGCATCAATTGAAAGTGTGGGTTCACAGCTCCAATCCAGATATGTTGGTCATTGCTGAGACTAATGAGACTGATTAAGAAAGAGTGTTTTGAACACTGATGTTAACCTTTCTGG
Organism: Oncorhynchus masou masou; assembly: GCF_036934945.1. Lineage (NCBI taxonomy): Eukaryota > Metazoa > Chordata > Actinopteri > Salmoniformes > Salmonidae > Oncorhynchus > Oncorhynchus masou. Next base: position 356,561 of record NW_027016551.1, on the reverse strand, counting down.
TTTTAACCTTTTTTGGCAAGACGGATCTTCCAAAGTTGGTGAAGTGGCAATCTTTACAAAGGAACACCTTCAGTGCTCAGTTGTCTCCACCAAGTCTGTCCCCAAACAATTTGATTTGCTGGTTTTACACATTAAACTTTCAAATAACTCTTTGTTGACTGTTGCTGGGTGTTATCAGCCACCCGAAATGCCCTAGCTCTCCTGGTCCCTTACACTAAGTCTGAATTTGTCCTGCTAGGTGACCTAAACTGGGACATGCTTAAACCACCAGGCCAATTCCTAAAGCAATAATGGGACTCCCTACATCTTTCTCAGATTATTACCAATCTCACAAAGTATGACTCCAAACACCCAGAAAAGGCAACTCCCCTTGATGTTATCCTTACAAATAATCCTTACAAATAATCCTGATAGATATCAGTCTGGTGTTTTTCTATAATGACCTAAGTGATCACTGTTTTACAACCTATGTTCATAAAGGCTACTCAATGAAACAATCTGTCCTGACTTGTCCTAAATGTTTTCTAAAAAACTTTAATGAGCAAGCCTTCCTTTATGATCTGTCCTCTGTAAATTGGTATAAAATCAGATGAATCCCCTCTGTCGAAGATGCTTGGACCTTCTTTTTTGATATTTCCAGTGGTATCGTTAACAAATACGTGTCCATAAAGAATTGAGAATTAAAAACAAGTTCAGTCCCTGGTTCGACTGTGATCTGGCAGAGTTACAACACCTCAAGTATTCCATTTGGCAAATCACTCGACACACGCATACTCAGGCTGATTGGCTCTCGTTCAGGCAAATTAGAAATAAGTGCACTCAAGCTATCCAGAAGGCCAAAGTTAGTTACGTTAAGGAGCAGTACTCTCCTTATGGGTCTAATCCCAAGAAGTTCTGGAAAACAGTTAAAGAACTGGAGAATAAACCCTCCTCACAGCTGCTCATGTCCCTTAACGTTGATGATGTGGTTGTTACTGACAAGGAGCATATGGCTGAGCTCTTTAATTACCACTTCATTAAGTCAGGATTCCTATTTGACTCTGTCATGCCTCCTTGCCCATCATCTCCCACCCCTTCTAATGGGACTATCCCCGATGCTCCTCCTTCTTTTCCCCCTCCCACACTACAAAGTTTCTCCCTGCAGACGGTCACTGAGTTCGAGGTGCTAAAGGAGCTCCTTAAACTTGACCCCAAACAAAACATCTGGTTCAGATGGTTTAGACCCTTTCTTCTTTAAGGTTGCTGCCCCCATCATTGCCAAACCTATCTCTGAGTTTCCCCATTACTTGGAAGGCAGCCACGGTGTATCCTTTATCTAAAGGGGGAGATAAAGCTGATCCTACTGTTATAGGCCAATTTCTATTTTGCCCTGTTTATCAAAAGTGTTGGAAAATTTTTGTCAATAATCAACTGACTGACTTTCTTGATGTCTATAGTATTCTCTCGGGTATGCAATCTGGTTTCCGCTTAGGTTATGGATGTGTCACTGCAACCTTAATGGTCCTAAATGATGTCATTCTATGTTGTGCTGCTATTTTTATTGACTTGGCCAAAGCTTTTGATAGGGTAGACCATTCCATTCTTGTGGGCCGGCTAAGGAGTATTAGTGTCTCTGAAGGGTCTGTGGACTGATTTGCTTACTACCTCTCTCAGAGAGTGCAGTGTATAAAGTCAGAACATCTGCTGTCTCAGCCACTGCCTGTCACCAAGGGAGTACCCTAAGGCTCAATCCTAGGCCCCACGCTCTTCTCAATTTACATCAACAACATAGCTCAAGCAGTAGGAATCTCCCTAATCCATTGCATACTACATGCACGTTGTACATTCAGATTCACAGAACCAAACACTCAGCTTGTGAACAGGCAAGGCAGGCAACTGCTTGTGGCCCCAGGCTGTTAGGGGGCTCCTTGTGGGCTGACAAACTTTACTCCACAGCAATGTCTCAAAATGTGGCAACCGCAGTGACTGCAACCCCCTCCCCATTAAAAAGTCAATGGACGATTTGCAATGACATCTCAGTAGGAAACCTTCCTAAAGGGGAACATGAAGAGAAGGGAAACTAAAAACAAATATTCTCTCAGCTCCAACGTGACAATGGTGTACGCTAGTGAAGAGGCGAGGGTAAGAAGACCGTAAACAAACCAAGTACAGTCTGCAAGCATTGCTTTGCCACTGTCGGCTACTCTAGTGGAAACACTTCTAACATGATGTGTCATTTACGTCACCATCACCCAGCCATATCCCTTTCAGGTGCAGCTGGAGCAAGGAGAGTCCACTCGTTAGCGAAAACACAACAAATCTCTCACTGTTGCCTTCTAACAACAATTTGAGACAAATTCAGAAAATCATAAAGAAATAACGAAAGCAGTGGGAGTATTCATAGCCAAAGATTTGCAGCCCTATTCTATTCGGTGGTTACTGACTCAGGATTTCGTCAGCTGATAAAAAAAAAAAATGTTTTACCGCGTAACAATGTCCCCTCCTGCACACATTTCAGCAGCAACGTAATTCCCAAACTCTATGAAACATCACGGAGAGAAATTGAAAATGAATTGACAGACACCCTATCTAACTCTCTCCACTGATAGTTGGACCGCCAGAGCAACTCAAAGCTACCTCACTGTGACGGTTAACTACGTACTGGATTGGGAGATGAAGAGCTACGTGCAAACTCGTCCCCTGTATGAGAGTCATACAAGCACACACTCAGCCCTAGAATGAATGAATGATGTCACTGAGTGGAAGCTAGAGAGACCAAATATCACAATCCTAGCCACTACAGACTACACACAAAACATTGTGAATGCCATCCATGAAGCTGATGGGTTTGGTCCCCACATTGGATGTTTTGCACACATCCTGAACCTCGCAGCCAAGAGGGCAGTCTCTCTCAAGGAAGTGTCCCGCATCCTGGGGAAGGTCAGAAAAACAGGTGACTTTTCTTCAGAAAGCAGAAGTGCTCACCAAGTTGACAGTCAAGCAAGAGATGCTAGATATACCAAAGCACAAATTAATCCATGATGTCACAACCCGTTGGAGCACCATACATGACATGCTGGAACGTCATGTGGATCAGCAACCGGCCATCTACTCTGCAGTAAGGGACAGGCTGTGAAGAATTCGGTTAAAGACATAGCCAGCCTCCTCCCTACCAGCCTGCTGTGACAGAGTCTACAAGGATCTCATCAAAGAAATTGTGGAGCATGAACATCAGGTATTACCTATTTTTTAAATTATTTTTCATGATATTGTTTTTATCATGTGCGTTAAAATGTGATGTGCCTCAGTGTCCCGGGAACCTCTGTTGCAAGTGAGAGTTTTCTCCACTGCAGGGGACAATGTCAGTGCAAGCCGTTCTCGTCTTGCTTCAGAGAATGTTGACGTGTTTATATTTTTAAAGAAGAACCTCAACATAAAGGAATAGATATCTCATATAGGGTACCAACTTGATGTTTCAATTCAAGTTATTTTTTACATTTAATATTGCCTATACAAGTATGTACCATGTTTATTTAAACTAGAGAAGGCAAAGCACCTACAGGTTGTCCAAGCTAAGAAGCACTTTTAATTTTAATGTTTTTTTCCCCTTGATTTCATACACTTTTCTGAATGGAAAAAGTTGTATTTGTCTCTTGGCAAAATAAAGAGTTCAATGTTTAAAGGGAGATGTGTTTTTATTTTTTTCTTAAATATAAAGATACCGAAACCGTACCGTTACCCACAAACCGCGATACATACCGAACCATGGACCCACTGTACCATTGCATACCTAGTTGCTACCATGATGTGTTTTCGTGTGTTGCTGCCATGCTGTTGTCTTAGCTCTTTCTTTATGGAGTGTTATGTTGTCTCTCTTGTCGTGATGTGTGTTTTGTCCTATATCTATTTTATATTATTCATTTTTTATCCCATCCCCACAGGAGGCCTTTTTAAAAAATAAATAAAATAAATAAATTGTGAGCAAACATTGTTTTACAAAGTAGTGCCAAAAGCCGTGCTCTCTATTGTTTTAGCCTACTTTGCAATTGGCCTACTAGATGTTGATAGCACACAGATTACGATCTTCTTTTTTCAGCAAGAGCCATTTGCACGCGATTGTATTAGAAATATTGTTTTGTCTGACAGATTAACAGTGCATTCCCCACTGTAGGCTATCCTTTGTTATTGGGCTACACACAATCCACAGCTAGGCAATGTTTTAAAATAAGCTATTGATCCTCTGTGGCTAAATTCTATATATTTTCACCTTTATTTAACTAGGCAAGTCAGTTAAGAACAAATTCTTATTTTCAATGACGGCCTAGGAACAGTGGATTAACTGCCTTGTTCAGGGGCAGAACAACAGACTTTTCACCTTGTCAGCTCGGGGTTCGATCTTGCAACCTTTCAGTTACTAGTCCAACACTCTAACCACTAGGCTACCTGCCACCCCTGCTGTGTCTACTCATGGTGTAGAATTATCCAATTTCTTTCTGAACTGACAGAAGTAATTCTATAACTTTGGCAAATGTATTTAAATTCACCAGGCTTTCCGCAGCTTTGATTCTATAAGGAAATAAATTAAATGCTGCTGCAAAGCCAAACCGAATATTGATGATGATATAAATCAAGTGTTAATCAAATGTTATGCTGCTGTGGCAGTAGTCTACTGTTGATTTTTAAACTGGGTAGCTCGCTACACACATGACCAGTGACCACATCTCAGGCCATGCATGTTTGGAGACCCGGCCCACACAATCTCTGTACAGGACGGACTGAGAAAAAGGCAACCCGGGCGCACGTGAGCTCTGTACAGGGCTAACCACTGGACAGGGTAAGGGGTGGCGAACTTGACGACATCACAACATCTTGGGGGCAGTGGGTTTAGAACAATGACAAAAACAGTACACAACAACAAAAATTATACCACCACCCAAAAGGGCACTTGGTGAGTGGAAGGGCAAAGGGGCATGTGCTCGGCACAGGTATAACCCTATCTGTGCACGTGCCTGGTGGGCCATACAAACATACAATACATATATTATTTTACCTTAATTTAACTAGGCAAGTCAGTTAAGAACAAATTCTTATTGAAAATGACAGCCTACCCCAGCCAAACCCTAACCCAGACGACACTGGGCCTATTGTGCACCGCCATATGGGACTCCCAATTATAGTTGGTTGTTATGGCTTTTCTTGGAGCCACCGACCTTGGGGCCAATGTGGAGCCGATGAGCAAGGCGCATCGGCCCAATGTGGGAAACCTACATGGGGCCAATATATTTGCCCGCTTTGGGCCCAGCTCATGCCAATGTGGACATGTTTGCTGGGCCATGTCAGATTTCCACTGGTTACACATACCGTTGGAGCATCTGTAGGACTGCAGCAGGTCAGACAGCATGCCTTTCTGCACAGTGGCATTCCCACTCAGGTTTTCCCGATCCAGGATCAGGAGGAAGCACTGCAGCTCCTCCAGGAGTTGATCCAGCACTAGAATAGGACACACAGAGAACAAACATTGTCAGTTTTGGACAGTGTTAGGAACTTAACTTATCTGTGAGTAAAGCCTAAAGAAGAAAAGGTGGATGCTGCTACACATTGGCAGTGGGTAAGATGAGTTCCCCTCCCCATACAATGTAGAGTGCTCTGACCAACTGTTACTATTACTGTCTTGTTTCAAGTTGTGGTTCATTACTTTCTGCTACATGCGAACATAAGCAAGCATTTTAAGCAAGTTAAACCGGTTCTCACACACAAGATGCACATCAGACAATTAAACATTTTTGATTTACTTGCATGTGACAGAAAGCAAAATTGTAGAAGGTCCCATCAGATCACATGACACACATTAGCCCTTTGCTAACCTCACAAGGTGGCAGTGATTACATCCTGGCACAACTTCTGCAGCCAATTAAAATCGTAGATTTCGTTGGACGTGCTCCAACACTTGTTTGTGGAAGCGCCCTTAACATACCAACAGCACGCTCTGATCATCAAAGCAACTAGGCTATTATGTGTATTTGACTGACTGGTGAAATTGCTCTCTGTGTAAAGTGCCTGGTCCATGTAATTGTCGCAGATTGTGACAAGAGTTCAAATCTCACATTTAAAATGTAGATTTACATGTAGCCTATTGGGTTAGTGTGTTGAAAAGAGACTCCTTTAAAAGTTGCGTCAATCTGTGGCACACCTTGGGTGCTGGTGCAGCATTCTGTGGCACGTCATTTAACTCTCAGCCATTTTTTCTGTTACTGCAAGTTATTGCTAGTTTGACCACCAGAGGGCATCTTTGAGAAGCATTTGATAGTATTCCGTATTGGCATTACCAGATAATTTAAAACCTGTTTTATAATAACATTGTATAGGGGATTGATTTTAAGAAATTAGCTACCTAACATTATGCTATAACTAGCAATGCAAATGGCTCTGAGATACGAATAATATTCCTACACAGATCATACACGTAACGTTAGCTAGCTAGCTAAAAGTACACTTTAACTTTAAATAAAAACGACTTTATGACCAAATTAGAAACATATAATATCTGAAAATGTAGCTTGCTAGACTATCTTACCCCAATACATGGATGGACGCTTCTCCCTATTTGTCACGGATGCCATGGTTACCCTTAGTTTGAAGATGTAATCCAGAAACAGGTGTTTTACACAACAGCATTCTGTGTGTTCTCTTTCTGACTTGCAATCAAACCCTGAATTTTCTCCATCTCCTTAGATATCATATTCTAATTCCACTGATTTCAAAACTCAGTCCTCCAGAAATTGGAGAACAACACTTATGCAGTTCTACAATGTGATATCTTTATTTTTTAAAGCAGTGTTAGAAAGGATTACCTACACATACTGACCAGTTCATGTTATAGACAGAAGCGTACTCCATGGCAGACCAATCCGAACTCATCTCTCTGAAGGTTACTGCCTTTTTCGGTGGCGAAACCAACTAGGCTCATAATTTAACAACTGTATTTGTATTTATAGATGGCATACAATCATCTACATCCAAGATGGCGTAGCAGTAAGACGTGTTTGTTTTTGTCCCGTGTAAATATTCAGTTTTTTTCCGTTTTCTTCATTATACATTTTAATATATTCAATCCCTTTTTTTCAATTTTCCAATTACATATACCTTCCTGCAACAACCCGCCTCACCCAATGTGGTACGGATCTCCTATTTTTTAGACTGGAACCTCCATCTGAACTGGAACCTCCATCTGAAGCAAGCCATCAGAAACTAGCCAGCTAATTAGCTACTAGCTATTTAGTCACTGTTAGCCACTGCTAGCACTTCACCTTTAGCGCAGACACCAGCCGCTTCAGCTTGGATAGCCCACATAATACCTGCCAGTCTGCACAACGCAATATCCGCGCTGAGCATATCAGACCACATTTTTTTCAAACTACATTACCGGATTCCTGCCGCAAGCTCTTGACCATCACACCAGATCATCGCAGCTACCTAGCTGCTACCGAGTGGCTATTGTGGCTAACACCCTTGACTAGAAGCAAGCACCAGTTAGCCTCGAGTTAGCCTCGAGCTAGGCCAATCTCCCGGCTAGCAAACTAAGTACACCAACTACAATACCTCTCTTGCCAATACCCATTGTCGACACGGAGCCCCGCCGATCCATCACGACTGGTCTGCTGGAATTCGGGCTGATGTGCTCTCAACCGGCCACTGCGTCGTGGATGTTGGTGAAGACCCATCTGCTAGCCCAGGCACGCTAGCTTTCTGAACTCCCGCTCACCCAGCATAGTAACGACTACCGAACTGCTCCCTGTTTCATCTATTGCTGCTCATTGGACCCTATGATCACTCGGCCACACAGCTGATGCCTGCTGGGCTGTTCATTAACACACTACTTCATTTTGTTTATCTGTCGGCCCCAGCCTCGAACTCAAGCCCTGTGTGTAGCTAAATTACCCTCTCTGCACATTCATCTCCATTTACCCGTTGTTGTCGCCCTAGTTGTTTACCCGTTGTTGTCTTACCCATTGTTGTCTTAGCTCTCCCAATAAACACCTGTGATTGCTTTATGCCTCCCTCTAATGTCAATATGCCTTGTATACTGTACTTTAGGGTAGCTCTCATTGTTTATTTTACTGAGGAGCCCCTAGTCCTGCTCAACATGTCACAGGTAGCTCCTTTGTCCCAGCCCCCACACATGCGGAGACCGCACATAACTTAACTAGAGCCTCCAGAGATGCAAACTCTCTCATCGTCACTCAATGCCTAGGTTTACCTACACTGTACTTGCACCCTACCATACCTTTCTCTGTACATTATGCCCTGAATCTATTCTACCACGTCCAGAAATTTGCTCCTTTTATTCTCTGTTCCCTACGCACTAGACGACCAGTTCTTATAGCCTTTAACCGTACCCTCATCCTACTCCTCCTCTGTTCCTCTGGTGATGTAGAGGTTAACCCAGGCCCTGCGTGTCCCCGGGCGCTCTCATTTGCATGTCAAGATCAGAAGCCTACTCCCTAAGTTTGCTTTATTCAATGCTTTAGCACACTCTGCCAACCCTGATGTCCTAACCGTGTCTGAATCCTGGTTTAAGGCCACCAAAAAAATCTGAAATTTCCTTCCCCAAATACAACATTGTTTGTCAAGATCGAACTGCTAAAGGGGGCGGTGTTGCAATCTACTGTAAAGATAGCCTGCAGAGTTCTGTCATACTATCCAGGTCTATACCCAAACAGCTTGGGCTTCAACTGTTAAAAATCCATCTCTCCAGGAATAAGTCCATCACTGTTGCTGCTTGTTATAGACCCACCTCAGCTCCCAGCTGTGTCCTGGACCCATATGTGAATTGATTGCCCCCCCATCTACAGTTGAAGTCGGAAGTTTACATACGCTTAGGTAGGAGTTATTAAAACCCGTAGTTAAACCACTCCACAAATTTCTTGCTAACAAACTATAGTTTTGGCAAGTAGGTTAGGACATCTACTTTGTGCATGACACAAGAATTGTTTACAGACAGATTATTTCACTTATAATTCACTGTATCACAATTTCAGTGGGTCAGAAGTTTACATACAGTAAGTTTAATGTGCTTTTAAACAGCTTGGAAAATTCCAGAAAATGATGTCTTGACTTCAGAAGCTTATGATAGGCTAATTGAAATAATTTGAGTCCATTGGAGGAATACCTGTGGTTGTATATCAAGGCCTACCTTCAAACTCAGTGCCTCTTTGCTTGACATCATGGGAAAATGAAAAGAAATCAGCCAAGACCTCAGAAAAAAAAACTGTAGACCTCCACAAGTCTGGTTCATACTTGGGAGCAATTTCCAAACGCCTGAAGGTACCATGTTCATGTGTGCAAACAAACAAGTATAAACACCATGGGACCAGCAGCCGTCATACCGCTCAGGAAGGAGACGAGTTCTGCCTCCTAGAGATTAATGGACTTTGGTGCGAAAAGTGTAAATCAATCCCAGAACAGCAGCAAAGTACCTTGTGAAGATGCTGGACGAAACAGGTACAAAGTATCGACATAACCTGAAAGGCCGCTCAGCAAGGAAGAAGTCACTGCTCCAAAACCGCCATAAAAGAGCCAGACTACAGTTCGCAACTGCACATGGGGAAGAAGATTGTACTTTTTGGAGAAATGTCCTCTGGTCTGATAATACAAAAATAAAATGGTTTGGCCATAATGACCATTGTCATGTTTGGAGGAAAAAGGGGGAGGCTTGCAAGCCGAAGAAGTCCATCCCAACTGTGAAGCACGCGGGTGGCAGCATCATGTTGTGGGGTTGCTTTGCTGCAGAAATAGATGGCAGCATGAGAAAATAAAATTATATGGATAGATTGAAGCAACATCTCAAGACATTATTCAGGAAGTTAAAGATTGGTCGCAAATGTGTCTTCCAAATGGACATTGACCCCAAGCATACTTCCAAAGTTGTGGCAAAATGGCTTAAGGACGACAAAGTCAAGGTATTGGAGTGGCCATCACAAAGCCCTGTCCTCAAACCTATTGAAGATTTGTGGGCAGAACTGAAAAAGTGTGTGAGAGCAAGGAGGCCTACAAACCTGACTCAGTTACACCAGCTCTGTCAGGAGGAATGGTTCAAATTTCCCCCAACTTATTGTGGGAAGCTTGTGGAAGGCTACCCGAAACGTTTGACCCAAGTGAAACAATTTCAAGGCAATGCTACCAAATACTAATTGAGTGCATGTAAACTTCTGACCCACTGGTCGCCAAAATGGTCCGCAAATACGACATATAAATAGTTAGAAAGAATAAGATTAAGCTCCGGTAATATGGATAACTATTGAAAGATAGCTAATATCCATTTTTTTATTGTAATGGACACTGTGCAACCTTTGGTAGGTAGGCTGCTGGCAGGCTTCAGCTGTGGTAGAAGTCAGCCTGTGCTGATGGTTCTCACACGGGAAGTAAAATGATAGGCTACAATTACTTTTCTCATGATAATGCATGCTGCAAATGACAAGTTCCTTGAATTTTCCTTCTTGGGTGCCTTTTCATTATCTGAATAGACACTTTTGGTTTCTCGCTAACAATTCACCAATCAAAGCAGTGACGTAAAACTTTATGGGTCAAAACCATTCACCTTGGGGCGACGGGGGGAGCGGGTTTGCAAAATGCTATCATACCACGCAATTAAAATGTTCAGATATATATTTTCTATACAGACTAGTTAAAAAAATAAGTGAAAATGTACCAATTATCCAATTATGGGTTACGACAAATGTCTGGCACCTCCTATTTCAATTTGCTCCATGGCTCAGGCGGCCAAGTGGACACAAGGCTGTTTGGCTCATATCAGTCGCAAAGAGGAATAACTTTGCAGCTGTTTCTGATTAATAAACAATGCCATGTTGGTGATTGGTAACATTCAAATAAAACCCTGCCCTGAATCAAAATGTAGTCTGAAAATAATTTGTACATCATATCATAGGGAAAGACACTGCAGTCACACAGATTTGCACAATGGGCAGTTCGAAATTGTCACTACAAATCATACTTTGACTAAAACGATTGACGCAACATCATGGGTAAGCTCAGATCATCGGCTAGAAAAATATAATTTCTACTGATGTGGGCGTTTAATACATCTCGCCCTACCATAGAAATATTTTTAGACAGCTGAAGAAAGCACACACATTTTCTTCAGGAAATGTACCTTTTCTAGTTTAGTCATATTTATCTTACCTTAGAGGTGTTTACTTTGCAGGTTGACTTGCATCTCGAGTTGCAATGTCCCATAAATTGAATGCCCAGATCAACTTCAGGTATCTACAAAACAAGTTTTCCAGCTACATAATCCAAAAGGAAGACTACAGCTAATATTTATTCCAAAAATTGCTGTTCGCAATTCACAAAATATTATTTTGATTCACATGATTCGATTCACTGCAATTGAAATGAATCCCAACTACTTCAATGGCAAAGTGAATCGTTCATTTTGTCAAAAATAATTGTTTAAAAGAATAGATTCATATGAATAAAACAATTATTTAAAAAAGAGGGGGGTGGAAATGTGAAGCAGGTCATCCATTAAACGTAAATCAACTTTGTTAAGCCTAAATTAGTAACACACAGGGTTCTAGAACATAAAAATCAACTAGTCACATCAAATGTGCTATGTGAGACACAAATATCATGGCGCAATTCCATTTTGTTGTTTTAGATCTTCAGGAAATGGGCTCTCTGATACTTTGAAGATATGACCCATTTTATAAATTGACTTTATAGGCTATTATCCAATCAAAGCCCTCCTTTAGGTTTGCACATTCAGCAAATCACCAGCAGAGGGAGTTCCCTTTGAATCCATTTTCACATTCACTGTGTTGGTGGTGCTCATAAAAATGTATTATAACTTCAAAAGTAGCAGAGACCCAATTTGATGTACTTGTGGAGTTAACTGTTTAAAACAATATGTCTAAAAGTTAACAAAATCAGAATATTTACATAATAAATGTGTAAAGGTGTATTCTCCTTTCTAAACACTATTCATATTTTAGAGCACATGGTTAAGGTTTCAGATGAAACCAACACGGGCTTCCTTCCCTCAAAGTACCATTTTATGGATTTCATTTCAGGAAGATCCAAAACATCATAAATATATTTGGGGCACTCTGTCACTCTGGGAATTGCCCAAATGTTAAATAGGAAGTGGACAGCAGAGCCCCAGAACGTAGAGCCATTGCATCTCAATGACCGATTCACAGTTCTATGCCACTGATGCAGTTCTTCCAACAAACGGATCTACACAGTGGTGAAAAATATGTCACCCCCACACTGTTGATTCAATTAAGCTGACTGTACCCGATGCCACCTCTTTAACGCATCCTGCTCTGCCTCTATCTCTCCCTCACTCCCTTCTTCCCTGCCTTATCTTACAAAAACAAAACTCCTCATGGCATAGGGCCTTAAGGCAGCCTCTGACCACAATCATGAGTGTGAAGGGACACGATGACATGAGTAATGTATCCGTCTTTCATGCAAGTCAAATAGATATGGTTATGTACAGTGCCTTGCGAAAGTATTCGGCCCCCTTGAACTTCGGACCTTTTGCCACATTTCAAACATAAAGATATAAAACTGTATTTTTTTGAGAAGAATAAACAACAAGTGGGACACAATCATGAAGTGGAACGACATTTATTGGATATTTCAAACTTTTTTAACAAATCAAAAACTGAAAAATTGGGCGTGCAAAATTATTCAGCCCCTTTACCTTCAGTGCAGCAAACACTCCCCAGAAGTTCAGTGAGGATCTCTGAATGATCCAATGTTGACCTAAATAACTAATGATGATAAATACAATCCACCTGTGTGTAATCAAGTCTCCGTATAAATGCACCTGCACTGTGATAGTCTCAGAGGTCCGTTAAAAGCGCAGAGAGCATCATGACGAACAAGGAACACACCAGGCAGGTCCGAGATACTGTTGTGAAGAAGTTTAAAGCCGGATTTGGATAAAAAAAGATTTCCCAAGCTTTAAACATCCCAAGGAGCACTGTGCAAGCGATAATATTGAAATGGAAGGAGTATCAGACCACTGCAAATCTACCAAGACCTGGCCGTCCCTCTAAACTTTCAGCTCATACAAGGAAAATACTGATCAGAGATGCAGCCAAGAGGCCCATGATCACTCTGGATGAACTGCAGAGATCTACAGCTGAAGTGTGAGACTCTGTCCATAGGACAACAATCAGTCGTATAGTGCACAAATCTGGCCTTTATGGAAGAGTGGCAAGAAGAAAGACATTTCTTAAAGATATCCATAAAAAGTGTCGTTTAAAGTTTGCCACAAGCCAACTGGGAGACACACCAAACATGTGGAAGAAGGTGCTCTGGTCAGATGAAACCAAAATTGAACTTTTTGGCAACAATGCAAAACGTTATGTTTGGCGTAAAAGCAACACAGCTCATCACCCTGAACACACCTATTCCCACTGTCAAACATGGTGGTGGCAGCATCATGGTTTGGGCCTGCTTTTCTTCAGCAGGGACAGGGAAGATGGTTAAAATTGATGGGAAGATGGATGGAGCCAAATACAGGACCATTCTGGAAGAAAACCTGATGGAGTCTGCAAAAGACCTGAGACTGGGACGGAGATTTGTCTTCCAACAAGACAATGATCCAAAACATAAAGCAAAATCTACAATGGAATGGTTCAAAAATAAACATATCCAGGTGTTAGAATGGCCAAGTCAAAGTCCAGACCTGAATCCAATCGAGAATCTGTGGAAAGAACTGAAAACTGCTGTTCACAAATGCTCTCCATCCAACCTCACTGAGCTCGAGCTGTTTTGCAAGGAGGAATGGGAAAAAATGTCAGTCTCTCGATGTGCAAAACTGATAGACATACCCCAAGCGACTTACAGCTGTTTGTAAGTCGTAGCAAAAAAATTGTAATCGCAGCAAAAGGTGGCGCTACAAAGTATTAACTTAAGGGGGCTGAATAAATTTGCACGCCCAATTTTTCAGTTTTTGATTTGTTAAAAAAGTTGGAAATATCCAATAAATGTCGTTCCACTTCATGATTGTGTCCCACTTGTTGTTGATTCTTCACAAAAAAATACAGTTTTATATCTTTATGTTTGAAGCCTGAAATGTGACAAAAGGTCGCAAAGTTCAAGGGGGCCGAATACTTTCACAAGGCACTGTATGTGTAGTTTGTATGTTTGTGAGTTGAAGTAGGATACCGCCTCACAGCTTATACTACAGCACGCATGCAGGCACACATACGCAAATGTGAGTGAGCAAAAATGACAAACACACAACACATTTGTAGGCCTACACATCTGACCTACCCACATGAAAAAATACTAGTTTACTATAGAATACTACAGTACTTGCTACAGAACTCTGTTGTAAACTGTAGTAGACTATACTACATACTGCAGTATTCCATTATCATGTGTATTAGTTACTATATAATTTTGCAGTATACTGTAGAATACTATAGTAAATACTACACTATTATCCGGAAAAGAAACACTGTACAAAACACTACTGTGATGTCCGCAATAACACAAAAGTGTCTTAACTATAGTAATACTACTACAGTATTTCATTTGCATACACCCTGCCCATTCTCCTACCCCACTGGTTCTCAATCCTGGTCCTAGGAACCCAAAGGGCTGCACATTTTGTTTTTGCTCTAGCACTACACACCTGATTCAAATTATCAAAGCCTCATGATGAGTTGATAATTTGAATCAGCTGTGTAGTGCTAGAGCAAAAATTCAAATGTGCACCCCTTTGGGTCCCCAGGACCAACATTGAGAACCACTGCCCTACCCCATATCCCCATTTTTGCTACCCATAATTGAGAAACCTGCATGCCAAGAAGAGACCATATATTATTTTCCCTACAGGTTATAGAAACGAGCTGAAGCTTTGAACTATCCACTCAGAACCTACCTACCTACAGTTTATGGAAAACATGCTCTTTTTGTCCAGTAGGCTTCCACAAGGAGAAAGCCCCCACTTCTATGTCAAAGATAATCAAACAAAAACATTATAACTATAAATATAACAATAAATACTACTATAATGTTTTTTAATAACCATAGTAAACTGTAAATACTACAGTATACTACAATCATATCCGCAAAAACACTACAGTGAATATTACAGTAAAGTGAGCAAAATGTTACTATTCTGCCCTTGAGTTGCGTTCCCATGCAAAACTAGACAGATAGCTAACAACTAAGTCTTCAATAAAACTCCCAAGTCGTGACTTTTCTTGAATGAATATATTGAAAACGTTTATGTTGTGAAACTGCAAAATACAGAAAAGAATATACTTTAGTATTCAATTCACACCGACATACTGTAGCTGTACATTAAACATTTGAAGTTGCATAAATACAAAGCACGCGCTAAGGTACCATGCATCTGGCATGATGCCAAACCACATAGCTAATTGTTAACCATATGGTAATTGGCTCCTTTCATTACTCTAATGTATAACCATCTATGTAGAATAACAAAGCATATTACACTAGAAACAGTAACAAAACTACAGTATTGTATATTTTACAATTCGTTTGCATGACGCATGAGCAAAGTAATACAGCTAACGACATACATTAAAGGCATTGCAATTTGTGAGTAAATGCAACCAACATTGATATGTAAGCAATTCTATCAATAACAAGATTATCATCATTAGCTAAATGCTTGAATCGAACTTCCAAACAAATATTTTTCCAAGGCTGAAGCGTGACAAGAAATAACTACATTGAAAGACCTGCACCGTAGCGTTGTTTGTAGCTGCTTCTATGCGTGCAAAACAAATTCTGTACTTCCTGATTGCGTCGTCTTTCTAAGTACCAGAAAGCGCCACGAGGGGGCAAATAACACCATTGAACAATGAAAATCCAATTTAACCATTGTAATAAAACAATCTGTTACCTTCTAACAGGATGGCAGCACAGTTACAGTGAATACTATAGTATTTTTACCATAGTATTCTATAGTATTTTTTTTACATGAAATGACCATTATCTTGCTGTATATTCTGTGCAATGTGTAACTGTGGTTTAGACCTCTCTAAGCCACAGTTACACACTGCACAGCATACACAGCAAGACAAATAACAGTTTTACAAGCTTATGAAGCCTGGTGAGAGGGAGAAACCAGGGGCATCAGTTGGATATTTCAGAGTATGGCCTAGTTCAAAACCAAAAAATGTAATAGTAGGGTACAAAAAAAGTAGACTAAAATCTTTCCAATCCCGATTCAAATGCAGCGACTGTTTAGCGTAACGGATGGCTTTAGGATCATGTGGAGCATCGCTTGGAGAGAAGCTGCCAGCCTGCGTGTCTTTCTCTCAGAGAGAACAGACAGCGCGCTAATCGGTATCGGTATCAGCGTTGACAAATCATGATCGGTCGACCTCTAGTCTTTATTGTTGGATCAGTACCACTGGAAAGTTTCTTGGAACAATAATTTCTTCCAGGCTAGATGGATGTTACAGTTAAAGTCGGAATTTTACATACACTTAGGTTGGAGTCACTAAAACTCGTTTTTCAACCACTCCACAAATTTATTCTACTATCTTCTACTGACATCTTCTGTGTGCATGACACAAGTCATTTGTTCAACAATTCTTTACAGACAGATTATTACACTTATAATTCACTGTATCACAATTCCAGTGGGTCAGAAGTGTACATACACTAACTGACTGTGATTTAAATTCCAGAAAATGATGTCATGGCTTTAGCTTCTAATAGGCTAATTGACATAATTTGAGTCAATTGGAGGTGTACCTGTGGATGTATTTCAAGGCCTACCTTCAAACTCAGTGCCTCTTTGCTTGACATCATGGGGAAATCAAAAGTAATCAGCCAAGACCTCAGAAAAATAATTGTAGACCTCCACATGTCTGGCTCATCCTTGGGAGAAACTTCCAAACGCTTAAAAGGTCCCACGTTCATCTGTACAAATAGTAGTACGCAACTATAAACACCATGGGACCACGCAGCTGTCATACCGCTCAGGAAGGAGACGCGTTCTGTCTCCTAGAGATGAACGTACTTTTGTGCGAAAAGTGCAAATCAATCCCAGAACAACAGCAAAGGACCTTTGTAGATGCTGGAGGAAACAGGTACAAAAGTATCTATATCCACAGTAAAACGAGTCCTATATCGACATAACTTGAAATGACGCTCAGCAAGGTAGAAGCCACTGCTTCAAAAAAGCCAGACTACGGTTTGCAACTGCACATGGGGACAAGGATTGTACTTCTTGGAGAAATGTCCTCTGGTCTGATGAAATAAAAATAGAACTGTTGGCCGTAACGACCATCATTATGGTTGGAGGAAAAAGGGGAGGCTTGTCAGCCGAAGAAGACCATCCCAACCGTGAGGCACGGGGGTGGCAGCATCATGTTTTGGGGTGCTTTGCTGCAGGAGCGACTGGTGCACTTCACAAAATAGATGGCATCATGAGGTAGGAAAATTATGTGGATATATTGAAGCAACATCTGAAGACATCAGTCAGGAACTTAAAGCTTGGTCGCAAATGGGTCTGCCAAATGGACAATGACCCCAAGCATACTTCCAAAGTTGTGGCAAAATGGCTTAAGGACAACAAAGTCAAGGTATTGGAGTGGCCATCACAATGCCCTGACCTCAATCCCATGGAACATTTGTGGGCAGAACTGAAAAAGCGTGTGCGAGCAAGAAGGCCTACAGACCTGACTCAGTTACACCAGCTCTGTCAGGAGGTCCAAAATTCACCCAACTTATTGTGGGAAGCTTGTGGAAGGCTACCCAAAACATTTGACCCAAGTTAAACAATTTAAAGGCAATGCTACTAAATACTAATTGAGTGTATGTAAACTTCTGACCCACTGGGAATGTGATGAAATAAATAAAAGCCGATATAAATCATTCTCTCTACTATTATTCTGACATTTCACATTCTTAAAAATTGTATTTTATTTATTTAACCTTTATTTAACGAGGAAGGGCTCATTGAGATTAAAATCTCTTTTTCAAGAGCGCCCTGGCCAAGATAGGCAGCACCAAGTCATTACAGAAAAAGTACAGACAGCATGAAAAACTACAAGTAATCTAGTAAAAAGCATTGAATTCACAAGAGTATAAAACAGCAAATTAAAAACATTGACAGGTCAGGGAATCAGCCTCAAAATCCTTCATCAGTGATTGAAAAACACCAATCGGGACAAGTTCTTCCAGTTTAAAAGTATTTTATAAGGTGTTCCAAGACGATGGCACAGAGTACATAAAAGCCCTTTTACCAAATTCAGTTCGGACATTTGGAATAGTTAGCAGGATAAAGTCCAGCGAACAAAGAGAGTACCCACCACATTTCTGAACAATACAAATGCACAAAAAAGGTAGTAAACCCAAAATGGCTTTGTAAATAAAAGTATACCAGTGATTGAGCCTACAAGTGACTAGAGAAGGCCAGCCAACCCTTGCCATGGTAAAGAGTGTCAATTGATCTCAAACACTGAGTGGAAGCATTCATATATAAAATATCCCCATAGTCTAGTAAAGGCATAAATGTAGCTGATACTATCCTCCTTCTGGCTTCAAAAGAAAAACACGCCTTATTCCTAAAATAAAATCCCAATTTCAGCTTCAATTTTTTTGTAAGTTGTTGAACATGCAATTTAAAAGAGGCCGTCATCAATTAAAATTCCAAGATATTTATATGAGGTTACAACCTCAATCTCCTTGCCCTGACAGATAGTAATAGGTGAAAGCTTCAGAGGTCTATTTCTTGCATTAGAAAACACCATTAGTTTAGTTTTGTCAGTATTGAGGATAAGCTTCAATTGACACAAGGTATGTTGAACAGTATAAAAAGCTGTTCTGGAAAGCTTTTGAAAGAGACGAGGCATAACAGTAAATAACAGTATCATCAGCATAAAAATGAAGTTGTGCATTTTGGACATTTGTGTCTAAATCATTTATATAAATAGTGAATAAGAGAGGACCAAGTACAGAGCCTTGGGGCACACCATTCAAGACAGACAATTTAACAGACATAAGCCCATCAAATTGAGTGCACTGAGTTCTATCAGACAGATAGTTAGCAAACCATGCAACTGCATGCTCCGAAAGACCAACACTCGACAATCTCTGCCTTAGTATAGCATGATCAACTGTATCAAAAGCCTTAGAGAGATCAATAAAAAGTGAGACACAGTGCTTTTTTGTCAATGGCTTCAGTGATATCATTTAAAACCTTCATGGCTGCTGTAATTGTGCTATGCTTCTTCCTGAAGCCATTGACAAATAAAGTGGTGATCCTAACAGACCGAAGATAGGGAATTTTTACTAGGATTAAATGTCAGGAATTGTGAAAAACTATGTATTTGGCTAAGGTGTATGTAAACTTCTGAGTTCAACTGTATATTGTACAATTTGTGTCCCCTTTTCGTAGTCCTAGATTAGATGGTTGCATTCAAGGCAAGGTACATTTTACTAATCTATTCAACAGTGTCTGAAGAGTAGGCTACTAATTTGTAGTGATGGGAAACCAAGGCTTTCTGAAGGCATTGCTCTGAGATTAATTATCTGTTCACAATGCACATTAATGACTGCTGTCCAGCAATGAATAGCAACATGTGGTTTTTAAATAGACACATTTTTTTATCTACTGTTTCTATCAAGACTCCATGGCACAGTGGTAAGTTGTTAGCTTTAGTAGCCTATAATCCATTGGAATACCAGGTCCGGGGTCTTGGTGGCGCAGTGGTTAAGGGCGCTGTACTGCTGCGCTAGCTGTGCCACCAGAGACTCTGGGTTTGCGCCCAGGCTCTGTCGTAACCGGCCGCGACCGGGAGGTCCCTGGGGCGATGCACAATTGGCCAAACCTCGTCCGGGTTATCGTGCACGCTAACCAAGGTTGCACTGTGTTTCCTCCGACACATTGGTATGGCTGGCTTCCGGGTTGGATGCGCGCTGTGTTAAGAAGCCCATACTGGAGTTGCAGAGATGAGACAAGAGAGTAGCTACTAAACAATTGGATACCACGAAATTGGGGAGAAAAAGGGGCAACATCTTACATCATGCTTTACTTTTTTGCCTTCAAATTAGAAACTCAAACTAAATCTGACATTAGTTAGGATACTTAAGACAGAAGCTTATATACTAAAACAAAAAATTATTTGAACAACATTGCTGAAAGTGTGGTTTTCACATAGAACATAATAACATTTAAAAAATGGTTTTATGTGTTTGGCCTGATATGGTTCCCAATCAGAGGCAGCTGTCAATCAGTCTCTGATTGAGAACCATTGATTGAGAACCATACTTGGGTAGCCTGTTTTCTGTCTCTGTCCCAGACAGGACTGTTTCGTTTGTTCCGTTTTGTTCTTTTTGTTCTCGTGTTCAGTATTATTTAAAGATCATGAACACGTACAACGCTGCACCATGCTCGTGCGGCAGAGTCGATTTCTGTGCTTATAAACCCAGGGTCGTTACATATTGTTGAAAATAATCTACTCTACAGGCGTATCAAAGTTTCAGAGTGGGATCTCCGTCACTTTTAGAGTTATGATCCAATTTGTAAGCATTACCAACAGAGTGAATGTCAAAATGGATTACAAATGGTTGACCTCTGCTTGTGATTTGCTGGATGTGCAATGATACAAGTAAAAGGGGGGCTGTGATTGGTTAGATTGCCTACAATGCCGATTTTGTCTGTAGGGGAGAGAGGGGTATGTTGAGCCATTTTTCACATTCAGCATCAGTACGTCATGGGACATATAGTATTCTTTCTAGGTTTGGGCGGTATCCAGATTTTCATATTGTCATACCGTCCTTCCCTCATCCTGGGATGTACGGTATTACCGGCATAGCACACAAAGGGGTGCTAAAATGCACCAGAATGCTAACAAAATTAGCACAAAACCACATAGACCGTGTCAGCTAAATGCTAACGAACGAAAACAAAAATAAACTAATTGCAAAGACATGCAAACCCAGCTCCTAAAGTTATACAAGCATAGCTAGTAGCTACTGAATGTCCAGTGAGTGTGGATATTTACAAGCTAAAGTGAATGAGAGAAACTGTGCAAATGATCAAAGTTTTGATGAATGCTTTTCTGAAGAAAGAGCTGCATGTGTACACGAAGCAGCGGGGAGAAGAACGGATGAGAAAAAAAAATTGTAGGAAGCACAGGGAAAAAATGGCAACTGTACAGATAACTCATCCAGAGCTCTTTGACTTCTGACAAAAAGACATAAGATATCTGATGGCAAATATTTGCTTGTGAATTACATACAAGTGTGACTTCATCACCTCATGTGCTGCACAACAGAGAGATATAGAACATTTACAAACAAACACATTTGTATGAGGCTCAACTGTTCTGGTGAACTACGGTAAGCTTCATAATGTACAATCATTTAACTAGGAAAGTCGGTTAAGAACAAATTCTTATTTTACAATGACGGCCTACCCCGGCCAAATCCTTCCTTAATGCGGACAATGCTGGGCCGATTGTGCACCGCACAATCTCATATCCCAGTTTAACCTCATATGCCAAGGATAATGCCTTGCATTACACCTGGGAAGTAAACACTTCAATTGTGGCCTGGAGCAGGGCGAACACAATTGAGGAAGGCAATTTTCATAATTTGAAATTGAGTAAATCACACGAATGCAAGGTGTCTTCAAAATACTATGCATATTGGAGGGGAATTCTGACCCCGAGTTAAGTGCACGTAAATGGAACATAATTCTCTTTTTATGCGTATTCTGACATTGAACTTAGTGATGAGAGTAGCATGCTATTCACCTGCTATTTGTTTGGGAGGGAGATCAAAGAATTGTAGGTGTGGCTTATAGCTAGAAAGAAGCTTGTGCAGGCCACTTTTCTCTCTGTAATTGATTATGGTGACGTGTTGTATATGCATGCAGCCTCCTCTGTCTTGCAGAGACTGGACTCTGTTTATCATGCATCCTTGCGCTTCATTACAAGTGCCAAGTCACTCACCCACCATTGCACCTTGTACCAAATGGTAGGTTGGACCTCACTTTATATGCACAGAAAGATACATGTGTATGTGTTCATCTACAAAGCCCTTTTGGGTAAACTCCCTCTTTACCTTTGTAGTCTGGTCTCCTTCACAACCAGCAGTTACCATACCCAGTCTGCTAGGTGGT
This sequence comes from Oncorhynchus masou masou, assembly GCF_036934945.1. Taxonomy (NCBI): domain Eukaryota; kingdom Metazoa; phylum Chordata; class Actinopteri; order Salmoniformes; family Salmonidae; genus Oncorhynchus; species Oncorhynchus masou. The sequence continues at coordinate 334,423 of NW_027016551.1, read as the reverse complement.
TGCTACTTAAAGTCCCAAGGACATTCACAGTATTAGGCAAGACTGCCTTCTCTTCTCATGCACCAGAGGCATGGAAAAGTCTAAAATCCATGCTTCATCTAGATATGTTAGTGCCACTGAATTAATATAAAATATTAATGGGACTCGGAGTGTACGGAGGAGTGTAAATTATTTTTTTAGGCTGGATCATGTGGTATGTTTTAATTATGTAATGTATTGATTGTTGCTGCTGCCTTGGCCAGGTTTCCCTTGAAAAATAGACTCTGGGTCTCAATGGGCATTTCCTGGTTAAATAAAGGCAGGCAGAAAGAGAGAAAGAGAGAAAGAAAGAAAAATTGACTACTCCAAAATGGAGATTGCCTCAATGGCGCAAAAAAATTCAAACCAACTACAACAATTCATATACAAATATTTAAAGCATTTAATGAGACAACTAAAATATGTGCAACATGAAGATAATTGTCCCATTTATATTGTGTAATTTATTGACTGTCCCTAACTAACCCCAAAGATTGGATAGCCTATGTCAAACCAACATTTCCACTGGTCGCACACCAGCCTAGGCGACACAAGTCCTGGTTAGACTGTTTGAAGTTATCGAGAAGTTTGAGCGACTGCAACTGTGTACTGTTTTGGCAGAGTGAATGTACAAAGGCTTGCCGCGTGCGAACACACACACATGAGGAATCACCCAAAAGCATGTTTCAATGTGTGAAACACACAGGGTAACACAGCACACACACAACCCCCAAAGAAACTCAGCGCCCTACCGCTGCTGAGCAGGAAGAGAGCCTTCTTTTCATCATTTTTATAGTCCTGTTCGGCTTCCTGAATTACCCACGCACCACTTTCCCAGTTAGAACTTATAGCCAGCCTCCTCTACATCCCAACACCAGGCAAACCCACTGAGCCTTAAACCCAAAAAAGCAGGTTACAGGTTCAAAGCCCATCCAGTGTTCAAATGTTCGGGGTAATTGCACATGTAAATGGACACGTTCGACATTGCAGCTGGCTTTACAGGCGGGTCGGGTCGAGACTGACTGATCACCTTTTATCATAAATAACTACTCAATATTATTTGTAGGTCAGTCAGTCAGTCACAATTGACCCATGATACATCACGATGTTGATGCTCTTGAACACAGCCAATAACTTTGAGGTTTAGATGACGTACCTGGTGACATAGATGCCCTAAAAGAGGGTTCTCGATCCACCAGAAGGTGCACATCTTTGTTCTACCCGAACACTAAAATGACAAGCCCTTGATTAGTTGAATGAGTTGTTTGTTAAATGAGCCTTTTTCACTAATTGGTCGTTTGACCAATCAGATCAGCTCTGAAAAATTTCTGACGTGAAAAGTTTGGAAGTGATTGGTGGTAATAAAATTACAGAATTGGGCTGCCTGTCTAAATGCAGCCTTTGACATGTAGGTTGTGTACATGGATATAAATCCTGCTTACATTGGCTTACATCACATAGCATAGATGTTCAGTTTTCTCAAGAGGAAGACAAATAATGAAGTGAAAGAGAACTGCGTCAAAACTCTCACAACTACATTGTTCTGAGGCCAATGCCTCCCACACAGTGAGGTATGTGAATAATACACAAGGGGTTTTCACAGCATCTAGGACCTCGAGATGAGTACCACTTTTGTTTTACCTGTTGCCTAGGTCTGAGGCACTAAATTAACCATTTGATGAAAAGAGTTTCAAATCAATATTTCCCACTGGGCTAAATTTAACGATAATGATGACAGCCATATATGAAGCACCATTCTACTTTGGTTGGGGTCCTGAAGTAAAACGAATCCTATGTAGATAACTTATAAGCCATGTGTGTTTTCTTGATCTGTGTCTGTAATGCAATTACATGCAGTCATAGTAGTCAAGGTGGTCATGTATTCCATAAACACCCACGTTTCAGGGTCTATCAGTGAGTAATAATAAAGCATTAACCGCTGCACACATTCTCAGAGAGGAAAGTAACCGCAGGAATCTGCGGAATCTTGGGAGAACAATTGCTGCTACTGGAATTCATCTCCAGTGACTGCTGTGGATGAACTTGTGTTTATTTACGAGAGAGAAACCATTAATGGAGGGTTGGGAATGGAGGGATGAAACATATACATTGTTCCTCCCAGAGGAAGCAGAGAGAACAGAATTATGCCAGGACAGATATTTACTTGTCAAAACAGTTTACAATAGAATACTCCAGTACTTACTATAGAAGTATGTAGTAAACTGTAGAATACTATACTACACACTGTAGTATCCCTCTATCAAATGTAGTACTTGCTATATAATTTTATAGTATACTGTAGAATACTATAGTAGAATACTAGTAAATATTATAAATATCTGCAAATGTCTGCAAAAATGCTAGTATGCAAAAACACTTTTTTACTGTAGTAAATACTATAGAAATACTACAGTATTTAATTTACATATACTGTACCCTGCCTATTCCCCTCCCCCATATCCAATGTGTGCCACCCATAAGTGAGAAGCCTACATAACATGTATAGACCATTTTGTTTCCCCAACAGGTTATAGAAAATAGCAGAAGTGCTGAATTTTCGGTTCAGAGTAGAGACCCATCTACCTGTTCTGGACAATTTGCTCTTTTAGCATTTCTCCAGTAGATTTTGTCATGGAGAAAGTCTCCACTTCTATGTCAAAGATAATAAAATAAAAACACTATAGTAAGTACTACAGTGATGTCTGCAAAAAACATTACAGTATGCTACTACAGTCTGCAAAAACACTACAGTAAATACTACAGTATACTACTACAATCTGCAAAAAAACTAAAGTAAATACTACAGTATACTACAACCCGAAAAAAAACCACATGAATTACTATTGTATATACTACTACAGTTTGTTTACTACAGTATTTATACTATAGTTAACTGTAAATAATACAGTATACTAAAATAAACAATAGCGTTCACTGTAGTGTTTTTGCAGACTTTAGAGGGGATACTACAGAAAAATCTGCAAAAACACTACAGTGAATACTTTAGTATTTTTTCATGTGGGTTAACACTGTCGGACCAAGGGAATCTCATTCTAATCTGATTGCGTTCCTGTCCTTACAAAAAAACATTGCAGTTTTGAAACTGCACTCCACTGTGGTATTTTGGACGCAGTAATTGCAGAATAACTGCAGTTGAACTGCAGTTCAACTGCACTCTAACTGTCGTTACACTGCAAAAGGACTGCCAATCCAAGATATTGAGTAAGGTCCAGAAGGCTACAGGACCAGGCGCTTAGAAAAACAACACAGACTCATACGTTGTTTCCTCAGTTCACTTTGGAAGTTTAGATACATTATGCCCATACCTTTGTGCTTTTCCATTCTCAACGCACGACCAAGCCTCTCGGTTATCACGGTTTCGTCTCGGAGAAGACAATCCCAGGCTGTAGTAGCCGGTCAGTGAATGTCAACACTAGCTCGTGAAGGGACGCTTGATAGATAGATACCGGAGCTCCGATGCAGTTTTCAAAGACCTACTGATCCGATATAATGTACTGATGCTTGTTTCAAAGTAAGATTACCACGTGATCAATGATGTCCGATGCTTCTTTTGATCACATGCTTTTTTGAAACGTGTGCTGCAAAATGCGAGTTCCCACTGATTTCGACATGGGTTCGGTTCTTTCGATTCCGAGTTGCTTTCAAACATCGACCTCTACTGGTATTAGCTGATATTGGTAGACTTTCGTGCCTTTGTTCAGTAGGCTGTTTCTAGTATAGGGCTACTGATGGGTTGCCTACAGGATCTGATGTCCTAGGACTAGGCTATAGGCACCACTGAATAAGGAACAGGTGAGCTACTAAATGAGAATAGCATTATCAAACATTCTCAAAAAACATTGTTGTGAACTATTTTGCAGACCATTTCTCCCTTCTGCCTATTTTTGTTTCCTCATTGGAGGCAACTTTGCCCCATACAATTTCTATATAGTCAAAATATTGAAACGACCCTGGGTTTATAAGCGCGGAAATCGACTCTGCTGCACGAGCATGCTTTTGTGACAAAATCGATAGCGCGCCGGACCTCGGGCTCGAAGATCGAGGGTTCGAGATCTGCTCCCTGCTGTTTCATTACAATATGTTACTGTTGACTAGCTTTCGATGCCGATTTGCTGTGCACCATCACTTTTTCAATTTGAGAATAAACGGAGCTAGTAAAACAATTTCTGGAAAATGTATTCAGATACATTCGAAATAAATTGTATTTAATTACCACAAAAATACCATAAAAAACGATCGGCGCTCCAATCGCTTAAAATTACATCTTATCAAGATCTGTTTCCTAAGCCCAAAGCATACTCATTATCATTACAAATTATTATTATTTCCAATTACAAATAGAATATTATCACTTCTAACAATGGTTCTCGTTTAGTAACGTTATATCAAAGCTGAATCAATGATTCACATAATGATTCATTAGCATTTTACATAACATAACGAACTATAATACCATAGCGTAGTAGGCATATAATTTACTATTACACCCAACATTTCTAATGAGTAGGTATGTAACATTACTATTACACCAAAAATGTCTCATTTCTAATGAGATTTTAAGATGGTTCGCTGAAGCTGAATATAGAAATTATTTTCTCATGCACCAAAACTCCAGGCAGGATATGCTTTGATTGAAACAAAATACAATAAAGTATAATAGTTTGTTAACACCATGTACTCTAATTCACTCATAAAACAGTAATTCAAGATGATCTAAATGCATATTCCCATTAAACTGATTGAGGTCAATCAAATGATTGGCATGGAGATGCAGTTTTGACATTTCTTCAGTAAAACCTGAAGAATGATCATTCATGATTGATAGTGATGATGGCTATTTTGAAATTAGGTAGCATATGCCTAACTTGGTGTTTGAGGGTTTTAATGTTTTTTTTTTAATGTTCTTTAGACAATATGTGTGGGCATAGGCAGACGTTGCAATTGGAGAATGCGTTTTATGCATATTCAACTGGCTACATCTGTTGGTACAAACTTTGATTGAGGAAATTAAGAGGCGTTTGAAAAAAACTTTCTGAGTTGAATGATAGCTCAGCAGGAACTCTGAGACATATAGACAAGGGGTTGAGTCCCAACCAAGTTATGGGCCTACTAATAAGACTTTTTTTTCTTTGTAACCACACTAGCTGCACATTGATGTTCAAATAATTCGTTTTATTTAGTATTTTACATGAAAGCTTTTGTCCTATGTATAAGTGATACCGTAGATTCATATTGTTTTGTAAAATAGTAAACTTGGGAGGCAAAAAAGGGATGCAGAATGTAAAATCCAGTATGAGTATTAGATTTCAAAGCCTTCAACTAACCGTGAATCCAAAAAAATAGGAACGCAAAGCTTTATCGTTGTTTTTTTTTTAAATACATTTTTGGTGATCAACAAGGAATGACTTTGAGATTCGTGACCACTAGTCTAGCTAGTTCTGGTCAGTCAGTTGCTGATAAGCAAACGACAGGTCCAGCTTACTGAAAACCTTACCACCGACTAGAGTGGCAAACAGATTTGAAGCATTCAGCAGTGTATATTCCTCTGGTAGTATGCAGCGATTGACTGTGAACCCTCCACTTTCATTGACTATCTCATTATTCTGTAGGGGCTCCAGTTCTTTCTCTACTGGTAGAGCATGTGGTTTGTGAAAGATAGGCTCGGTTCCATCTTGCACTCTGACTTTTGACGTGAAGTTTCGTATCTCGCAATAGCCATCTTTGAAAAGTTATTTGTGTTTCTCCAGCATGTTTGTAAGCAAAGCCTGACTCACTGGTTTGTAATTTCTCAGACTAATGTTTCCGCAGTTCAGCTTGATTTTCTTCTCTTCTTTGACAATGATAAGTGGTAGCGTCCACTCCTTCCCCTTATACCGGACTGCAGTGGAGGCTGCTGAGGGGAGGACGGCTGTAACGGCTTTCCTCCGTCGAAGGAGAGGAGGACCAAAATGCAGCTTAGTTCGTGTTCAACATGTTTAATGAAAGACGATAACGTGAATACTGCACAAATACAAAATAACAAACGTGGCAAAACCCGAAACAGTCCTATCTGGTGCAGAGAACACAAAGACAGGAAACACCCACCCACAAACCCCAACACTAAAACAAGCTACCTAAATATGGTTCCCAATCAGAGACAATGACTAACACCTGCCTCTGATTGAGAACCATATCAGGCCATACATAGAAACGGACAAACTAGACACACAGCATAGAACGCCCACCCAGCTCACATCCTGACCAACACTAACACAAGGAAAACACAAAAGAACTATGGTCAGAACGTGACAGTACCCCCCCCCCCCCCCGGACTATGACCGCACAACCTAAACCTATAGGGGAGGGTCTGGGTGGGCATCTGTCCGCGGTGGCGGCTCTGGCGCTGGACGTGGACCCCACTCCACCATTGTCTTTGTCCACCTCCTTAGCGTCCACCTCCTTAGCGTCCTTTGGGCCGACCTTGTCCTAGGAACCCTAACAAAGGGCCCCACTGGACTGAGGAGCGCCTCTGGACTGAGGGGTGCCTCATGACTGAGGAAACTCCTCCGGACTGAGGTACAGCTCCGGACTGAAGGGCAGCTCATGACTGAGGAGGTAGCTCATGACTGAGAGGTAGCTCATGACTGAGAGGTAGCTCATGATCAAGGGGTAGCTCATGACCGAGGGGTAGCTCATGACTGAGAGGTAGCTCATGACCGAGGGGTAGCTCATGACTGAGGGGTAGCTCATGACTGAGGGGTAGCTCATGACTGAGGGTTAGCGCATGACCGAGGGGTAGCTCATGACCGAGGGGTAGCTCATGACCGAGGGGTAGCTCATGACCGAGGGGTAGCTCAGGACCGAGGGGTAGATCAGGACCGAGGGGTAGCTCAGGACTGAGAGGTAGCTCAGGACTGAGAGGTAGCTCAGGCTGGTTGACGGCTCTGGTAGCTCTTGGCTGACTGACGGCTCTGGCAGCTCCTGGCTGACTGACGGCTCTGGCCGCTCCTGGCTGACTGACGGCTCTGGCAGATCCTGGCTGAATGGCGGCTCTGAAAGATCCTGGCTGAATGGCGGTTCTGAAAGATCCTGGCTGAATGGCGGCTCTGGCAGATCCTGGCTGAATGGCGGCTCTGGAAGATCCTGGCTGAATGGCGGCTCTGGAAGATCCTGGCTGAATGGCGGCTCTGGAAGATCCTGGCTGAATGGTGGTTCTGGAAGATCCTGGCTGACTGTCGGATCCTGGCTGATTGGCGGCTCTGGCAGATCCTGGCTGACTGGCGGATCCTGGCTGACTGGCGGCTCTGGCGGCTCCTTGCAGACTGGCGGCTCTGGCGGATCCTGGCTGAATGGTGGATCCTGGCTGAATGGCGGATCCTGGCTGAATGGCGGATCCTGGCTGACTGATGGCTCTGGTCGCTCCTGGCTGACTGACTGCTCTGGCAGATCCTGGCTGAATGGCGGCTCTGGCAGATCCTGGCTGAATGGCGGCTCTGGAAGATCCTGGCTGAATGGCGGCTCTGGAAGATCCTGGCTGACTGGTGCCTCTGGCGGATCCTGGCTGACTGGCGGCTCTGGCGGATCCTGGCTGACTGGCTGCTCTGGCGGCTCCTTGCAGACTGGCGGCTCCTTGCAGACTGGCGTCTCCTTGCAGACTGGCGGCTCCCTGCAGACTGGCGGCTCTGGCGGCTCAGGACAGACGGGAGACTCTAGCAGCTCTGGACAGGCGGGAGACTCTAGCAGCTCTGGACAGGCAGGAGACTCTAGCAGCTCTGGACAGGCGGGAGACTCTAGCAGCTCTGGAGAGGAGGTTCCCAATCAGAGACAATGACTAACACCTGCTTCTGATTGAGAACCATGTCAGGCCATACTTAGAAACGGACAAACTTGCCACACAACATAGAATGCCCACCCAGCTCACGTCCTGACCAACACTAAAACAAGGAAAACACAAAAGAACTATGGTCAGAACGTGACAACGGCTCATAATAATGGCTGGAACTGAGCAAATTAAATGGCATCAAGCACATGGAATCCATCTTTTTAATGTATTTGATACCATTCCACTAATTCCACTCCAGCCATTACCATTAGCCCATTTTCCCCAGTTAAGGTGCCACCAACCTCCTGTGCCCGACTGGTACCTGGATCTGTCCTAACACAGGAATAGTGTCAACAGTGTATGATGAAAGGTGGATGGATGCTGCTGAAGAGGGCATTATTTTTCTTCGTAGATTCGCTCTGGAACAAGAGATACAGAAGCTCTGATGTCCAAATGCATGTTTACTGGTTTTCCAGATAACTCCATGTTGAGGTAGATTCCATCTTTCCATTGTCGAGCTGTGTCTATTGTGAACAGTTCCAGTACTGTTTCAACTGTACCTTCCTCTTCTTGTGTTGTGTTTGTGACACATTGTGAGCTCTCGCTGTGCATTTTGGAGCTTCACATACTGCCACATCTTCTCCTACCCCCCTCCCCCAGCATACGACGGCGTCAGAATACTAACCACCGGTCCTGGGATTCATCATTATGTACACCTGGCACTCATTATTATGCTTCCCGATTCACAGCTCCGTTATTACACATACTCTCTATAAATGTTCAACTTTCCACAGTTGTGCCATGAACCAACATGTACTGTGGTGATTTATATCCTTCACATCTGTAGCAACTTGAATTTGTCATTTCTGATGTGGGCTGCTGTTTTTTTGGTGTAGCCTTGAGTGAGAAAAGTGTGACTTGTGAGTGTTGTCCTCCACGTGTGTCACTGACAATGTAAACTCCTTTCTAAAGTTCAGCATCTCCCGATAGCTCAATGGTATCGCTGTGGGCAAGCTCGAGTCCACAGCGATATCACAGGCTTTCTAGAAAGTCAGGTCCTTCTCTGACAGAAGCTGTCTGTCATAAGCTTCTTCTGTGAGACCACTGATGGTTTCTGACTACAAAACTTGAAACATTGTTAATTATCAGGTATTCTATGGAATTATTTAGTGACATAGACTGGTTTCTAAACCTAAAGTTAATGGTTATCTGTAGCGGGAATGTATATGGTGGAGGCAATTAAGCTTGGAATGTATCAATGAAGGGCAATCACATAGTTGCAGGCACTGATAAGGGTGGAGAGATGTGGTTTAGTGAAGAATGGCGGCTGAGGTCAGGTCACATTAAGGGAGAAGGAACAGTTTATTGCCCGCATCACTTAACCTGCCTTGCAATAAAGATGTCATGTTTAAAGAGAAGGAGGATACGCCACACAAATTCGGGTATATGTCAAACATGTCTTTGGGTGAATGAACTTGGTTTGAGTCTGTGAGTCTAATCGTCTGTGAGTTTTACACGGTTCATTTAGAACCTAACAGTTGGCACTGCAAGCAGGGTTCACCACGATTTACAGTCGCACTAGAGAGTCTGAATCAGTGAACAGGAACCAGGTAGGAATACAATGCCTTGCAAAAGTATTCATCCTCCTTGGTGTTTTTTCTATTTTGTTGCATTACAACCTGTAATTTAAATAGATTTTTATTTGGATTTAATTTAATGGACATACACAAAATAGTCCAAATTGGTGAAGTGAAATGAAAAGAATAACATGGTTAAAAATTTACTAAAGAATAAAGACAGGAAAACTGGTGCGTGCATATGTATTCACCCCCTTTGCTATGAAGCCCCGAAATAAGATCTGGTGCAACCAATTACCTTCAGAAGTCACATAATTAGTTAAATAAAGTCCACCTGTGTGCCACATGATCTGTCACATGATCGCAGAATATATACACCTGTTCTGAAAGGCCCCTGTCTGCAACACCACTAAGCAAAGGGCACCACCCAGCAAGATGCACCATGAAGACCAAGGAGCTCTCCAAACAGGTCAGGGACAAAGTTGTGAAGAAGTACAGATCAGGGTTGGGTTACAAAAAAAATATCCAAAACTTTGAACATACCACGGAGCACCATTAAATCTATTATTAAAAAATGGAAAGAATATGGCACCACAACAAACCTGCCAAGAGGGTGCCGCCCACCAAAACTCATGGACCAGGCAAGGAGGGCATTAATCAGAGAGCCAAAAAAGAGACTAAAGACAACCCTGAAGGAGCTGCAGAGTATCTGTCCGTAAGATCACTTTAAGCCGTACACTCCACAGAGCTGGGCTTTACGGAAGATTGGCCAGGAAAAAGCCATTGCTTAAAGAAAGAAAATAAGGTAAAACACGTGTGGTGTTTGCCAAAAGGCATGTGGGAGACTCCCCAAATATATGGAAGAAGGTACTCGGGTCAGATGGGACAAAAATGTAGCTTTTTGGCCATCAAGAAAAACACTATGTCTGGCGCAAACCCAACACCTCTCATCACCCTGAGAATACCGTTTTTCATCAGCAGGTGTCAGGATTTGGCCAGGGTTGTTCCGGGTTTTGGTCACTAGATGCCCCCATTGTGCTTTTTGACCTTATGTTTTTTCCCTTGTTCCCCATTATTATTTGCACCTGTGCCTCGTTTCCCCTGATTGTATTTAAACCCTTAGTTTCCCTCAGTTCTGTGCTCTGTGTTTGTATGTTAGCACCCAGCCCTAGTGTTCTGTGTATTCTTGTCGATTCCGGTGGATGCTCTTGTGGAATTCTGTTTTTGTTTTTGAGTTTCGCTCTTGTGGAATTCTGTTTTTGGTTTTGAGTATCTCTTGAGGCTTTTTTGTGCTATTCCTACCACCTTTTGGATTTGCCATTTTTGTATTGAAGGACTTCTCCTTTTTACTTTATTAAATACACCGTCTTAAGTACTGCTGTGTCTGCCTCATCTTCTGGGTTCTGCTGACTATTCGTGGCTCAGTTGGTTAAGTGACTGTTTCTCACTCCGGAGACCCAGGTTCGTAACCGGGTCCTGACAGCAGGGACTAGGAATACTGGCACTAAATACAGGGAAATTCTTGAGGGAAACCTGTTTCAGTCTTACAGAGATTTGAGACTGGGAATGAGGTTCACCTTCCAGCAGGACAATGAACCTAAGCATACTGCTAAAGAAACACTCGAGTGGTTTAAGGGGAAACATTTAAATGTCTTGGAATTGCCTCGTCAAAGCCCAGACCTTAATCCATTTGAGAATCTGTGGTATGACTTAAAGATTGCTGTACACCAGTGGAACCCATCCAACTTGAAGGAGCTGGAGCAGTTTTTCCTTGAAAAATGGGCAACAATCCCAGTGGCTAGATGTACCAAGCTTAGAGACATACCCCTAGAGACTTGCAGCTGTAATTGCTGCAAAGGGTGGCTCGACAAAGTATTGACTTTGGGGTGTGAATAGTTATGCATGCTCAAGTTTTCTGTTTTTTTGTCTTATTTTTTGTTTGCTTCACAATTGAGGATTCAAAATATTTTACAAGTGTAAAGCATGTTGTGTAAATCAAATAATACAAAACCCCCAAAAAATTCATTTTCATTTTTGTAAGTTTGTAAGGCAACAAAATAGGAAACATGCCAAGGGGGTGAATATTTTCGCAAGCCACTGTAGTTCCTACACCTGCTATCATTCATTCTGACATCTTGGGGAGATGAAAGTCATAGGCCGAATCAATTATAGGACACAGACCTAGAAATCCTGAGCTTATTCAGTTGTCCCATTGTATTATGACTGGTCGTAGTTTTAGAGAGAGGGTAAGTCCCGTGCAGGATCATTCGTGTGGAGGGTAAGTCTCGTAAAGAGAGGTAAAGTTCCGAGCAGGATAGTTCCTGTGGAGGGTAAATCTCATAGAGAGGGGGTAAGTCCTGAACAGGGTGGTCCTGTGGAGGGTAAATCCCTAGTGTAGTGGTTTATCAGCCAGACCCATAAGGAGGGTGAACATCTCAGCCATATTAGCTGTGAGGCAGTATAGTGTGTGTGGATGGATATAGTGTCATACTTGGGTACTAGGATAAAAGGTTGCCTAAATGTTCTGGAGGAGAGCCTCATCCATGGTTAGAAAATAAAAAATATTTTCAAATGTTTGAACATGATTCGAGTATATTAGCAGTAGCAACAACGAGAGAGGTTGGTTTATCCCCTATTGGGGCAGGAAACCGTGACAGATTATGTGGAAATAAGAAGACAACTGTGAATAATTTTGGTCATGTCTGTTGTCAACAACAGTGATATTTTAGGCGTAACACTGGAATAAGACATTAGGTAATCCGTATTCTCCAGTAATACATTTGCAATAGTGTGGGTTCTAATACAAGGTATTAAGTGCTGTGACCAATTAATAGGCACAAATACCATTACTATTCTCCGGGTAAGTGGGTAGCGCTACCTTGGAAAATAGTTAATAGAAGGTGTGTATTAGAGCCGGGAGTGAAGAAATCTAAAGATCCTGGACACGTCCGGAGAAGTGTCAGAATACTAATTATTGAAAAGGTGACCGGTGGACCCAGTTCTCCCTGTAAAGCTGGGCTAGAGGAAGAAAAGTTCAATAAAGCCATAGGGGAGCTAAAAGAGGTGCACAAGCATTCTACCAATTCGGCTCGAATATGGGAATTATTTTGCAAACTGGATAAAATTGATAAGCATTTCCCTGCTAACGGAAAATTCCAATTTAATAGATATTTCCGGGATGCAATTGTGACATGGCACAATGACATAAAAGAAAGAAAAAAAATAAGCAAAAAAAACACCAGCGTTTTTTACATTTTTTATCCCCTTTTTTCTCCACAATTTCGTGGTATCCAATTGGTAGTAGTTACAGGCTTGTCTCATCGCTGCAACTCCCGTACGGACTTGGGAGAGGCAAAGGTCGAAAGCCATATGTGTCCTCTGAAACACAACCCAACCCAACCAAGCCGCGCTGCTTCTTAACACAGCGCGTCCAACCCGGAAGCCAGCCGCACCAATGTGTCGGAGGAAACACTGTGCACCTGGCAACCTGGCAGCGTGCATTGCGCCCGGCCCGACACAATGGCTTGAGGGGGCCAGGCACCCTTTTTTCATTTGGACCTACCACCACAATCTGGAGTGCATTCGAGCAGCGAGGAGACTGAACCCTCGCCAGGCAAGGTGGGCCATGTTTTTCACCTGCTTTTCTATCACACTCTCCTACAGACCAGGTTCTCAGAATCTTAAGGCAGAAGCACTGTCCCGGATGTATGACACAGAGGAGTGGTCCGCAGATCCCGCTCCCATTATTCCAGCTTCTTGCCTGGTGGCACCAGTGGTGTGGGAGGTGAACGCAGACATCAAACGGGCATCAGGTTCAGAGCCCACTCCTACCCTGTGTCCGGTTGGGCGTAAGTATGTTCCGTTCGATGTCCGCGATCACTTGATCTGTTGGGCCCACACTTCACTCTGGTCATCCTGGCATCGGTTCGGACAGTGCGCTGCCTTGCTGGGAAGTACCGCTGGCCCACGTTAGCCAAGGACGTGAGGGTTTATGTGTCCTCCTGTTCGGTGTGCGCACAGTGCAAGGCACCTGGACACCTGCCCAGAGGGAAATTACAACCCCTTCCCATTCCACAACGACCGTGGTCACACCTCTCTATGGATTTCCTGACGGATCTTCCACCCTCGCGGGGTAACACCACGATCCTAGTCATTGTGGATCGGTTTTCTAAGTCCTGCCGTCTCCTTCCTTTGCCCGGTCTCCCTACAGACTGCGGAGGCCCTGTTCACCCGTGTATTCCGGCACTACGGGGTGCCTGAGGATATAGTTTCTTTTCGGGGTCCCCAATTAACATCTAAAGTCTGGAGGGCGTTTTTGGAGCGCCTGGGGGTCTCGGTCAGCCTTATCTCAGGTTTTTACCCCGAGAGCAACGGGCAGGTGAAGAGAGTCAACCAGGAGGTGGGTAGGTTTCTGCGGTCCTATTGCCAGGACCGGCCGGGGGAGTGGGCGGTGTTTCTCCCCTGTACAGAGATGGCTCAAAACTCCCTCCGCCACTCCTCCACTAACCTGTCACCTTTTCAGTGTGTGCTTGGTTACCAGCCGGTCCTGGCACCATGGCATCAGAGCCAGATCGAGGCTCCTGCGGTGGATGAATGGTTTCGGCACTCGGAGTAGACATGGGACGCTGCCCATGTGCGTCTGCAAAGGGGCATCAGGCGGCAGAAGATGAGTGCCGACCGTCACCGCAGTGATGCCCCGGTGTATGCACCAGGGGATTGGGTTTGGCTCTCGACCCGAAACCTGCCCATTCACCTGACCTTAAGTACCTCATGGAGTGGGAGGAGTATGGCTCGGAGGAGAGATGCTGGGTACCGGTGGGGGACATCCTGGACCCTCGTTACTACAGGAATTTCACCGACTCCATCCGGATCACCCTGCTTCTCGTCCCCCGGGTCGTCCCCTCATGATTATGATCCTTATTTAACCCTCTGGTTTCCCTTTCTGTTTTGTGAGTGATTGTCTTTCGTGTGTTGGAGTTCATATCCTGTTTTGTATTTGTTTTATAACGGGATTTCTGTTCCGTTCTCGGATGGAGTAAATACAGTGGTTTTACTCTTAGCTGTGTCCTGTGCCTGACTCCTTCGCTATCCTCTAGATAGACTCTTACACAATTTGGAAAATAGTTTCAACGGTGTGTTGTTATGCTCTTTGACATTTGACATTGATATTTTGGTATTAAGAAAATTGGGAATGTAATAATCCGTCATATGGTGAATAAATTGTCTTTATTTCCAGATTCAGAAGTGTCTTAAACTATTGTTTTGCTCTGTCCTCTCTCGAGTTATGGCAAAGGTGACCATAGATGGTGTCTTGATGCATGGAAGGGATAATTTAACCATGAACAGTGTGTGAACCTCAAAACCCTCCCTAACTGGCTGAAGAAGTGACACAGGCGGTCAATACGACCGTGTCTTTTATCTCTCCTACCTGAGTCAGAGCCATCAACCTTGGTAAGAGCAGCAGGAGAGCGGCATGAGTCCTGAGACTGTGCAAATGGAGTGAGCATGGAGAGAGATCACGTTCAAACTTATCTCGTGCTGCTGGTGTACTGGTGGGAAGAACGGACTGTACAGAATGGTGGTGGCGGCTCAGGTGAGAGGCTTGTGTACTTGGGAAAACTGATTAATTTCTTTGGATATTGAAATCGGGACATTATCCAGTGCAATCAACTGTGATAGGCATGAGTTACCTATGTGCCGTTGTGAAGATGAACTGTGAAGCTATGAAGAAGTGTCACGTTCTGACCTTAGTTCTGTTGTTATTTCTTTGTTAAGAATGGTCAGGGTGTGAGTTGAGTGGGTCGTCTATGTTCCTTTTTCTATGATTTGGGATTTCTGTGTTTGGCCTGGTATGTTTCTCAATCAGAGGCAGCTGTCAATCAATACCGATCTGTCATTACCTTGCCAATCCCGACAGTAAAACAGGGACAAACGGAGATTTTTAATGAGAAAAGTTAATACCGGTAATATATGGTCCCGTTTGTAAATGTACATTCTAACCGTGACAATGTGTGCTGGGTTGAGGGGCTTGAATTTGCGTGATTGACAGTCCTTAGTGATTTACTTTGAGTCTTTCTAAATTTGGGTTGGATATTTATCAAATGTTTTAAAATTATGATTCGGTAAGGAGAGAGAGAAAGAGAGAGAGCACAGCTCCTAAGACATGAGAGGTGGGTGCACTGCTTAAATTTATTGGGTCTAGGGAGGGTTTTTATCCCTAGAAACCATATCTTTTGGGTCCTCCGAGAGGGAGGTTATTAGAGAACCCACTAGATGATAGCTTAGGTCAACCATGAAGGGGTTTTGTTTTACAACTTCATCAGAATCCTAATGTTAAAGAGCATCAATACATATGGATTGCTGGATGATACTGTACAATTAATTATATACAAGGCTCATAGTCTGTGTCTTGTATTAACACCCAAGGAGACGGGCATGGAGACAAGCATCCCATGGGCATATAACAGAACAAATGGACGGTTCTTACCACAGTCTTAGTCGCATCAAGATTGGTTTGAAATTATTAAACGTGTTCTCTCTCTTCCCTGTTCAAGTCATGGTGTTGTGGAACATAAGAGTGATCTTTGTTCCAGAGTAGTGATTGGTTCTGGGGATGATACCACTTCTCTATGTATATTGTTACAGGAGATAGGAGAGGGACGACAGCTAACCGTGCACAAAATAGATACTACTATGAAGTTGAATTGAACGTCACACGTACCCACATCATGGTGAGAGTAGCAGAGATAGTGTTGTCATTTCAGACACTATTGTCAACTTTCAAGAAACCTGTGATTGAGTTTTGTTCGGTTGGATATTCTTCCAACGTCACTAATCTCTTCCCCATTTCTAACAGCCAGCAAACACTTGACATACAGTGCCTTGCGAAAGTATTCGGCCCCCTTGAACTTTGCGACCTTTTGCCACATTTCAGGCTTCAAACATAAAGATATAAAACTGTATTTTTTTTGTCAAGAATCAACAACAAGTGGGACACAATCATGAAGTGGAACGACATTTATTGGATATTTCAAACTTTTTTAACAAATCAAAAACTGAAGAATTGGGCGTGCAAAATTATTCAGCCCCTTTACTTTCAGTGCAGCAAACTCTCTCCAGAAGTTCAGTGAGGATCTCTGAATGATCCAATGTTAACCTAAATGACTAATGATGATAAATACAATCCACCTGTGTGTAATCAAGTCTCCGTATAAATGCACCTGCACTGTGATAGTCTCAGAGGTCCGTGGATTAAAAGCGCAGAGAGCATCATGAAGAACAAGGAACACACCAGGCAGGTCCGAGATACTGTTGTGAAGAAGTTTAAAGCCGGATTTGGATACAAAAAGATTTCCCAAGCTTTAAACATCCCAAGGAGCACTGTGCAAGCGATAATATTGAAATGGAAGGAGTATCAGACCACTGCAAATCTACCAAGACCTGGCCGTCCCTCTAAACTTTCAGCTCATACACGGATAAGACTGATCAGAGATGCAGCCAAGAGGCCCATGATCACTCTGGATGAACTGCAGAGATCTACAGCTGAGGTGGGAGACTCTGTCCATAGGACAACAATCAGTCGTATATTGCACAAATCTGGCCTTTATGGAAGAGTGGCAAGAAGAAAGCCATTTCTTAAAGATATCCATAAAAAGTGTTGTTTAAAGTTTGCCACAAGCCACCTGGGAGACATACCAAACATGTGGAAGAAGGTGATCTGGTCAGATGAAACCAAAATTGAACTTTTTGGCAACAATGCAAAACGTTATATTTGGCGTAAAAGCAACACAGCCCATAACCCTGAACACACCATCCCCACTGTCAAACATGGTGGTGGAGGCATCATGGTTTGGGCCTGCTTTTCTTCGGCAGGGACAGGGAAGATGGTTAAAATTGATGGGAAGATGGATGGAGCCAAATACAGGACCATTCTGGAAGAAAACCTGATGGAGTCTGCAAAAGACCAAAACATGAAGCAAAATCTACAATGGAATGGTTCAAAAATAAACATATTGTCACGCCCTGGTCTATATTTATTATGTTTATCTTCATTTATTGGGTCAGGCCAGGGTGTGACATGGGTTTATTTGTGGTGTGTTTCGTCTTGGGGTTGTGTGGGGTGTATAGCATAGTCATTGGCTGCCTGAGGCGGTTCTCAATCAGAGTCAGGTGATTATCGTTGTCTCTGATTGGGAACCATATTTAGGTAGCCATATTCTTTGTGTGTTTCGTGGGTGATTGTCCTTAGTGTCCTTGTTCCTGTCTCTATGTTAGTTTTACACTAGCTATAGGCTGTTTCGGTTTTCGCTACATTCTTTATTAGTATTGATTCGTGTTTTACTTTTTTTCATTAAACATGGATGCAATCTACATGCTGCATTTTGGTCCGACTCTCCTTCGCCTACAGAAAACCGTAACACATATCCAGGTGTTAGAATGGCCAAGTCAAAGTCCAGACCTGAATCCAATCGAGAATATGTCGAAAGAACTGAAAACTACTGTTCACAAATGCTCTACATCCAACCTCACTGAGCTCGAGCTGTTTTGCAAGGAGGAATGGGAAAAAAATTCAGTCTCTCGATGTGCAAAACTGATAGAGACACACCCCAAGCGACTTACAGCTGTAATCGCAGCAAAAGGTGGCGCTACAAAGTATTAACTTAAGGGGGCTGAATAATTTTGCACGCCCAATTTTTCAGTTTTTGATTTGTTAAAAAAGTTTGAAATATCCAATAAATGTCGTTCCACTTCATGATTGTGTCCCACTTTGTTGTTGATTCTTCACAAAAAATACAGTTTTATATCGTTATGGTTGAAGCCTGAAATGTGGCAAAAGGTCGCAAAGTTCAAGGGGGCTGAATACTTTTGCAAGGCACTGTAACTCCCAGAAGATTGGGACCAATCTTACCTGAGCACAAGATAGTATTATCCACATGTACAGACTGTAGCAGAACACAGGAGGTCATTGGAGATGTTGGTGGCAAGGGGATCGGGTATGAGTTGGGAACCAGGTAGGGAGTATCTGAAAGGTTCAGTCATAGACATAGCAGTAAACCACGAAGATAATAGGAGAGCAGGAGACAGATTTCATGCAATAGCTTTTCTCACGGCAGTCACTGTAGGGACAGTATCTGAAGGATGCTGTAGCAACAGCATTGAATTGGACTACGGCTCAAATTGGGGATTTTGAGGTATGCGTCATGGGCAGTGTTAGTAGTAGCAGGGGTTACATTGTTGGGATATCATCTTCTGAGGGCATTGATGTTGAATCGTATATACAGTGCTGAGTTATCTCAAGATGAGGTAAAGTGATTAAGGCTACCGCACATATATATTGGGTGGCTATGGATGAAGGAGATGTGAGAATGACATGGATTGGGAACACTTTTTGGAATATGTGGCCGGAGGGGGAAGACTGGGTGAAAACATGAGGAGGTTTTTCACAGCCTTCATTTTTGTGGAACCCAGTAGTAAAGTATTCTGAAGCCATATAGTCAGGTGAAGAGAAAGTGGGAATGTTATCAAACTTTGTTTTTTCTTTGCATATATAATTATGCATAGCTTAACACCTCTTCTCCGCCGGCGATGTTTTGGATCAGCCTCTGTAATCAGTTCAATTGCCCTGGGGGTACGGACAAAGGATCCGATTCGGGAAGGTCGTATTCCTGGTCGTAATGCTGATAATGCTGGTAATGGTGGTGAGTTCCCACTGCTCTGGTAACCCATAAAAAAATAAAAAATACTGCAAAGTTGTCAAGGAACTAGTAGCACGGATGTCCTCTCTTTCGGTACCATCTTGTTATCTTTAATTGGTTGGTACTGTACCATGATACAGCGAAGGGAATATGCAAAGACACATCCGCTCTTATATAATCACTGGGAGCATGCTTATAAAAATGTATATCACATAATTACAATGATTAGAATAATACAATATATAAAAAATCACTCTCGAAAGGTCAAAGGTCTGTACTTACATGTGAACATGTAGCAAATGCGGTCACATGAGTCAAATCAAATCAAATTGTATATGTCAAATGCGCCGAATACAACAGTAAAATGCTTACTTACAAGCCCTTATCCAACAATGCAGTTTTAATAAAATACCTTTAAAAAAAGTAAGCGATAAGAATAACAAATGATTAAATACCAGTATTTAACAATAGCGGGGCTATATGCAGGGGGTACCGGTACCGAGTCAGTCTCAATGGCACTGGTGTCGAGGTAATTGAGAAGTTGTTGTCCTTGCACCACACGATCAGGTCTCTGACCTCCTCCCTATAGGCTGTCTCATCGTTGTCGTTGATCAGGCCTACAACTGTTGTGTCATCAGCAAACTTAATGATGGTGTTGGAGTCGTGCCTGGCCGTGCAGTCATGAGTGAACAAGGAGTACAGGAGGGGCTGAGCAAACACCCCTGAGGGGTCCCCGTGTTGAGGATCAGCGTGGCGGTTGTGTTGTTACCTACCCTTAACACCTGGGGACGGCCTGTCAGGAAGTCCAGGATCCAGTTGCAGAAAGAGTTGTTTAATCCTTAGCTTAGTGATGAGCTTTAAGGGCACTATGGTGTTGAACGCTGAGCTGTAGTCAATGAATAGCATTCTCACATAGGTGTTCCTTTTGTCCTGGTGTGAAAGGGCAGTGTGGAGTGCAATAGAGATTGCATCATCTGTGGATCTGTTGGTGCGGTATGCAAATTGGAGTGGGTCTAGGGTTTCTGGGATAATGGTGTTAATGTGAGCCATGACCAGCCTTTCAAAACATTTCATGGCTACAGTCGTGAGTGCTACAGGTAGGTAGCCATTTAGGCACGTTACCTTAGTGTTTTTGGGCACAGGGACTATGGCGTTCTCGCTTGAAACATGTTGGTATTACAGACTCAGACAGGGAGAGGTTGAAAATGTCAGTGAAGATACTTGCCAGTTGGTCAGCGCACCCTCGGAGTACACGTCCTGGTAATCCGTCTGGTCCTGCGGCCTTATGAATGTTGACCTATTTGAGGGTCTTACTCACATCAGCTGCAGAGAGCATGATCACACAGTCGTCCGGAACAGCTGATACTCTCATGCATGTTTCATTGTTACTTGCCTCGAAGCGAGCATAGAAGTTACTTAGCTCGCCTGGTAGGCTTGTGTAAACTGGGCAGCTCTCGGCTGTGCTTTGCTTTGTAGTCTGTAATATTTTACAAGCCCTGCCACATCCGACGAGCGTCGGAGCCGGTGTAGTATGATTTGATCTTAATTCTGTATTGACGCTTTGCCTGTTTGTTGGTTCGTCGGAAGGCATAGAGAGATTTCTTATAAGCTTCTTGTTTAGAGTCCCGCACCTTGAAAGTGGGAGCTCTACCCTTTAGCTCAGTGCAAATGTTGCCTGTAATCCATGGCTTCTGGTTGGGGTATACAGTCACTTTTTTTTCTTTAAATTTTGTGGTATCCATCTGTTTAGTAGCTACTATCTTGTCTCATCGCCTCAAATCCTGTATGGGCTCGGGAGAGACAAAGGTTGAAAGTCATGCGTCCACCTATACACAACCCAACCAAGCCGCACTGCTTCTTAACACAGCGCACATCCAACCCGGAAGCCAGCCGCACCAATGTGTCGGAGGAAACACCGTGCACCTGGCAACCTTGGTTGGTGCGCACTGCGCCCGGCCCGCCACAGGGGTCGCTGGTGCGCGATGAGACAAGGATATCCCTAACGACCAACCCCTCCCTAACCCGGACGACGCTTGGCCAATTGTGTGTCGCCCCACGGACCTCCCGTTCACGGCCGGTTACGACAGAGCCTGGGTGTACCCAGAGTCTCTGGTGGCACAGCTGTGCCAGCAGTACAGCGCCCTTAACCACTGCGCCACCCGGGAGGCCCCTTGGGGGGGGGACATCCTCTATTCACTTATTGATTAAGCCAGTGACTGATGTGGTGTACTCCTCAATTCCATCGGTAGAATCCCGGAACATATTCCAGTCTGTGCTAGCAATGCAGTCCTTTCATTTAGCATCTGCTTCATCTGACCACTTTTTTATAGACCGAGTCACTGGTGCTTCCAATGTTAATATTTGCTTCTAAGCAGGAATCTGGAGGATAGAATTATGGTCAGAGTTGCCAAATTGAGGGCGAGGGAGACGTCTCTGTGTAAAGGTGGTCTAGATTTTTTTTCTCGATGGTTGCACATTTAACATGCTGATAGAGATTAGGTAAAACTGATTTAAGTTTCCCTGCCTTAAGTCCCCGGCCAGTAGGAGCGCCACCTCTGGATGAGTGTTTTCCTGTTTGCTTATGGCCGTATACAGCTCATTGGGCGTGGTTTTAGTGCCAGCATTGGTCTGTGGTGGTATGTAGACTGCCAAGAAAAATACAGATGAAAACTTTCTAGTGTGGTCTACAGCTTATCATGAGATACTCTAACTCAGACGAGCAAAACCTTGAGACTAGATATCGTGCACCAGCTGTTGTTCACATATTTGCATAGGCCCCTGCCCCGTGTCTTACCAGAGGCTGATGTTCTGTCCTGCCGATGGAGTGTATAACCTGTATGTTCTTATTGACGTTCTGCCACGACTCAGTGAAACATTAAATATTACAGTTTTTAATGTCCTGTTGGTAAGATATACGTGCTTTCAGCTCGTCCCATTATTTTCCATCGATTGGACATTAGCTTATAGGACAGAAGGCAAGAGCAGATTAGCCACTCGTTGCCTGATCTTCGCAAGGCACCCTGATCTTCTTCCACGAAATCTCAGTTTTCTTTTCCAGCGAATCACAGGGATCTGGGCCTGGTCAGGTTTCTGTAGTAATATATCCCTCCGACTCATTAAAAAAGAACTCTTCGTCAATTTTGAGGTGAGCAATTGCAGTTCTGATGCCCAGAAGCTCTTTTCGGTCATAAGAGATGGTAGCAGCAACGTTATGTACAAAACACGTTACGAACAACGTGAAAAAACAAACAAAATAGCATGGTTGGTTAAGAGCCGATAAGTCGGCAGCCCTCCCCTCCGGCACCATCGTAACAAGCAAAGTTAATGGGATGATGGATGATGAACAGATGGGATATGGTGGTCAAAGAATGCACACACAAACAACACACAAAAACGTCACTTTCAAGGTCGGCATTACTAATCAGACTAAGGTATTTTGCATCGTAACATCTACCTAAGTCCAGCAATGACATAGAGTGCCTTCAGAAAGTATTCATACCTCTTGACTTATTCCACATTTTGTTGTGTTACAGCCTGAATTCAAAATGTATTACATATGCTATCTTCACACAGTACCCCATAGTGACATAGTCACAAAGTGAAAACACGTTTTTTGAAATATTTGCTAATGTGTTGAAAATGAAATACAGATATATCTAATTTATATAAGTCAATACATGTTAGAATCACCTTTGGCAGTGATGACAGCTATGAGTCCTTCTGGGTAAGTCTCTAAGAGCTTTTCACACCTTTATTGTACTATATTTGCACCTTATTCTTCTCAAAATTCTTCATGCTCTGTCAAGTTGGTTGTTGATCATTGCAAGACAACCATTTTCAAGTCTTGCCATAGATTTTCAAGCTGATTTAATTCAAAACTGTAAATAGGCCACTTAGAAACATTCTATGTCGTATTGGCAAGCAACTCTAGTGTATATTCAGCCTTCTGTTTTAGGTTATTGTCCTGCTGAAAGTTGAATTTGTCTCTCAGTGTGTTTTGAAAAACAGACTGAACCAGGTTTTCCTCTAGGATTTTGCCTCTGCTTAGCTCTATTCCGTTTTATCCTAAAAACTCCCTAGTCCTTGCCGATGACCAGCATGCCCTTAACATGATGCAGGCACCACCATGCTTGAAAATATGTAGAGTGGTACTCAGTGATGTGTTTCGTTGGACTTGCTCCAAACATAACGCATTGTATTCAGGACATAAAGTACATTTCTTTGCCACATTTTGTGAAGGTTTACTTTAGTGTCTTATTTCAAACAGTATGCATGTTTTGGACAATGTTTATTCTGTACATGCTTCCTTCTTTTCACTCTGTGATTTAGGTTAGTATTGTGGAGTAACTACAATGTTGTTCATCCATCCTCAGTTTTTTCCTATCACAGCTATTAAACTGTAATTGTTTTAAAGTCACCTTTGGGCTCATGATGAAATCCCTGAGCAGTTTCCTTCCTCTCCAGCAACTGAGTTAGGAAGGACGCCTATATCTCTGTAGTGACTGGGTGTATTGATACACCAAAGTGTAATTAATAACACTATGCTCAAAGAGATATTCAATGTCTGCTTTTTTGAACCCATCTACCAATAGGTGCCCTTATTTGCGAGGCATTGGACAAACTCACTGGTCTTTGTGGTTGAATCTGTGTTTGAAATTCACTGCTTTTGCAACAGCTAATGGGGATCCTTATAAGATACCAAATACCAAATAGGTAGCCTACAATATGTGCGCTCCTGAGGGTGCACTGAGGCTGTGTCTAGACTAATAGGCTGACCACGACCCGAGTGTTGCAAAATCAATTTAGGAATATATGTTATTCAATTATTGCACCCACTGCTTGCGCGCACCAATTAGCGTCTGTGTTGCCAAGGGCTAAAATAGAAGTCATTCCTATTTCTGACGCAGATCGGGCTCCAAGTCCTGCCTCTCCCATCTCCTCATTGGTTTATAGAAGCAGGTACCCACGTGCCATCTCTTCATTGGTTAAAACCCACATGGGTGATTGAAAGACAAACTGTTTTGCCGGTTGTCGTGGTAATACTATGAAAATGTAGTTGCCAATCACCATATACAGTTGGGCAACAAAGTATTTAGTCAGCCATCAATTGTGCAAGTTCTACCACTTAAAAAGATGCGAGAGGCCTGTAATTTCCATCATAGGTACACTTCAACTATGACAGACAAAATTAGAAAAAAAATCCTGAAAATCACATTGTAGGATTTTTAATGAATTTATTTGCAAATTATGGTGGAAAATAAGTATTTGGTCACCTACAAACAAACAGGATTTCTGGCTCTCACAGACCTGTAACTTCTTCTTTAAGAGGCTCCTCTGTCCTCCACTCGTTACCTGTATTAATGGCACCTGTTTGAACTTGTTATCAGTATAAAAGACACCTGTCCACAACCTCAAACAGTCACACTCCAAACTCCACTATGGCCAAGACCAAAGAGCTGTCAAAGGACAACGTCTGAAGTTTGCTAGAGAGCATTTGGATGATCCAGAAGAAGATTAGGAGAATGTCAAATGGTCAGATGAAACCAAAAATATAACTTTTTGGTAAAAACTCAACTCATCATGTTTGGAGGACAAAGAATGCTGAGTTGCATCCAAAGAACACCATACCTACTGTGAAGCATGGGGGTGCAAAGGGACCAGGACGACAGATCCGTGTTAAGGAAAGAATGAATGGAGCCATGTATCGTGAGATTTTGAGTGAAAACCTCCTTCCACCAGCAAGGGCATTGAAGATGAAACGTGGCTGGGTCTTTCAGCATGACAATGATCCCAAACACACCGCCCGGGCAACGAAGGAGTGGCTTCGTAAGAAGCATTTCAAGGTCCTGGTGTGGCCTAGCCAGTCTCCAGATTTCAACCCCATAGAAAATCTTTGGGGGGTGTTGAAAGTCTGTGTTGCCCAGCAACAGCCCCAAAACATCACTGCTCTAGAGGAGATCTGCATGGAGGAATGGGCCAAAAAAACAGCAACAGTGTGTGAAAACCTTGTGAAGACTTACAGAAAACATTTGACCTCTGTCATTGCCAACAAAGGGTATATAACAAAATATTGAGATAAACTTTTGTTATTGACCAAATACTTATTTTCCACCATAATTTGCAAATAAATGCATTAAAAATCCTACAATGTGATTTTCTGGATTTTTTTTCTCATTTTGTCTGTCATAGTTGAAGTGTACCTATGATGAAAATTACAGGCCTCTCTCATCTTTTTTAAGTGGGAGAACTTGCACAATTGGTGACTGACGAAATACTTTTTTCCCCACTGTAAGTTCAAAGTTGAAAAAGCCGGGAAGGAGGAGTGATGACTAGAAAATATTCGGTTGGCCGTTTTATGTGTGGATTGATTGATTGTTATTTCAGGTAAAATAACAACTCAATGTTTATATTCCAGGACATATTAGCTAGCAACAGCAAGCTAGCTAAATATGACAAATTAGCTAGCAAGTGCAAGCTATCTAGTTAAATAGCCAAACATTAATGCTTTTCGACCTGTCCCCAAATTAATGTCATTGGTTCAGAATTTGTTTTGGTATTTTAACCTGCGTGTCATGATCGTGTTTGGTGTAGGGGGACAAAATACATTTATGCACGATAGCGCACGCGCGCAGCCGGTTTGGGTTCCGTGTTAGAGTTCTGATCATGGAATACCAAACATGTCATGCTTCTAAACCTACATTTAAATGTGTCTACCCTGTCCACAGTGTGTCCAGATTCCCTTTTCCAGCACTATATTCAAATGTCAGTATGCATTCTACAAACGGTGGAATAGGCAAAATATGATAAAAACACAACAACTGATGGCAGTAGCTAACTACTGTAGCTAACTACTGTAGCTAACTAGCCAGCTGACCTCTGTAGCTCTGTTGATGGCTAGCAGGCAATTCTAAAAGGATTGCAAACGGGTTAGCATAACTAGCCAAACAAACCAATCCTATTTTTTTTCATATTAGCTAGCTGGCTAGCATTTATGAGGCCAGCAAACACATTCCTCACACTAGGAACATATTTCCTCCAATGGTATAATGAAAAAGTGGCTTTTCTGTCCCAAATCACAAGCTGTCTGGAGACTTGTGGGAGGAGTGCTGATGACGCTTTCCGTAGCCTGATTGTGTCCAGACTGAGGAGAAATCCAGCACACAATGCATCCTGAAGTGGAAGTGGTCAGCCAGATCAGAACACCTTTCCTTTCAATGTGTTATTCATATTCTGATAGCAGAAGTCATGTGTAAGTGTTAAGTGTAGACACGACCTGAGTGCGCCCCCTCCCACTCCCCATGTACCATCTCGAAAAGCTACCCTATTGTTTCAGTTTCTTAGGAACAAGAAATGTATCCTACCGAAGCTAAAACAACACAATGTAATAAAGAAAGTTATTATTGTTTCCAAGCCTGAAAAACTCTAATGTTGCTGTAAACTGCAGTGAATAGCCTATGTCATTTGAATAACCACTCAAAAGCCTGATGTTTTGAATGCATATTCATTTTGAAATAACTGCATCTAGCCTGCCTGATTGGGCAACCATTTGGATCAGTTATGGGGGGTTTTATCGGCTGTTTAGCCTACAAGATCCAGGCACATTAGGGTCTTTCTATAATGTAGAGTACCAGTGAGGATTTCCTACAATGGACAATGTTCTACAGCTGTTGATAAGCAATTGATGATAATAATCAGAAAAAAATTATTTTGTGATTACATTAATATGTAAGGGGGTCATAGCTACAGTGGCTTGTGAAAGTATTCACCCCCTTGGCATTTTTCCTATTTTGTTGCCTTACAACCTGGAATTAATATACATTTTTGGGGGTTTATATCATTTGATTTACACAACATGCCTACCACTTTGACGATGCACAATATTTTTTATTGTGAAACAAACAAGGAATAAGACAAAATAATTAAACTTGACCGTACATAACTATTCACCCCCCCCCAAAAAAAAATAGAGTCAATACTTTGTAGAGCCACCTTTTGCAGAAATTGCAGCTGCAAGTCTCTTGGAGTATGTCTCTGTAAGCTTGGCACATCTAGCCACTGGGATTTTTGGCAAAACTGCTCCAGCTCCTTCAATTTGGATGGGTTCTGCTGGTGTACAGCAATCTTTAAGTCATACCACAGATTTTCAATTGGATTGAGATCTGGGCTTTGACTGGGCCATTCCAAGACATTTCAATGTTTCCCCTTAAACCACTCAAGTGTTGCTTTAGCAGTATGCTTAGGTTGATTGTCTTGATGGAAGGTTAACCTCCTTCCTATTCTCAAATCTCTGGAAGACTGAAACAGGTTTCCCTCGGGTTTCCCTCAAAAATGTTTTTTATTTATTTCACCTTTATTTAACCAGGTAGGCAAGTTGAGAACAAGTTCTCATTTACAATTGCAACCTGGCCAAGATAAAGCAAAGCAGTTCGACACATACAACAACACAGAGTTACACATGGAGTAAAACAAACAAACAGTCAATAATACAGTAGAAAAATAAGCATATATACAATGTGAGCAAATGAGGTGAGATAAGGGAGGTAAAGGCAAAAAAGGCCATGGTGGCGAAGTAAATACAATATAGCAAGTAAAACACTGGAATTGTAGATTTGCAGTGGAAGAATGTGCAAGGTCAAGATAGAAATAATGGGGTGCAAAGGAACAAAATAAATAAATAAATACAGCAGGGGGAGAGGTAGTTGTTTGGGGTAAATTATAGATGGGCTATGTACAGGTGCAGTAATCTGTGAGCTGCTCTGACAGCTGGTGCTTAAAGCTAGTGAGGGAGATAAGTGTTTCCAGTTTCAGAGATGTTTGTAGTTCGTTCCAGTCATTGGCAGCAGAGAACTGGAAGGAGAGGCAGCCAAAGGAGGAATTGGTTTTGGGGGTGACCAGAGAGATATACCTGCTGGAGAGCGTGCTACAGGTGGATGCTGCTATGGTGACCAGCGAGCTGAGATAAGGGGGGACTTTACCTAGCAGGGTCTTGTAGATGACCTGGATCCAGTGGGTTTGGCGATGCGTATGAAGCGAGGGCCAGCAAACGAGAGCGTACAGGTCGCAGTGGTGGGTAGTATATGGGGCTTTGGTGACAAAACGGATGGCACTATGATAGACTGCATACAATTTATTGAGTAGGGTATTGGAGGCTATTTTGTAAGTGACATCGCCGAAGTCGAGGATCGGTAGGATGGTCAGTTTTACAAGGGTATGTTTGGCAGCATGAGTGAAGGATGCTTTGTTGCAAAATAGGAAGCCAATTCTAGATTTAACTTTGGATTGGATATGTTTGATGTGAGTCTGGAAGGAGAGTTTACAGTCTTACCATACACCTAGGTATTTGTAGTTGTCCACATATTCTAAGTCGGATCCGTCCAGAGTAGTGATGTTTGACAGGTGGGCAGGTGCAGGCAGCGATCGGTTGAAGAGCATGCATTTAGTTTTACTTGTATTTAAGAGCAATTGGAGGCCACGGAAGGAGAGTTATATGGCATTGAAGCTCACCTGGAGGGTTGTTTACACAGTGTCCAAAGAAGGGCCAGAAGTATACAGAATGGTGTCGTCTGCGTAGAGCTGAATCAGAGACTCACCAGCAGCAAGAGCGACATCATTGATGTATACAGAGAAGAGAGTCGGCCCAAGAATTGAACCCTGTGGTAACCCCGTAGAGACTGCCAGAGGCCCGGACAACAAACCTTCTGATTTTTCACACTGAACTCTTTCAGAGAAGTAGTTGGTGAGGCAATTGCGAGGCAATCATTTGAGAAACCAAGGCTATCGAGTCTGCCGATGAGGATGTGGTGATTGACAGAGTCGAAAGCCTTGGCCAGGTCAATGAACACGGCTGCACAGAATTGTTTCTTGTCGATGGTGGTTAAGATATCGTTTAGGACCTTGAGCGTGGCTGAGGTGCACCCATGTCCAGCTCTGAAACCAGATTACATAGCGGAGAAGGTATGGTGGGATTAGAAATGGTTGGTAATCTGTTTGTTGACTTGGCTTTCGAAGATCTTAGAAAGGCAGGGGAGGATAGATATAGGTCTGTAGCAGTTTGGGTCAAGAGTGTCCTCCCCTTTGAAGAGGGGGATGACCGCAGCTGCTTTCCAATCTTTGGGAATCTTAGACGACACGAAAGAGAGGTTGAACAGGCTAGTATTAGGGGTGGCAACCATTTCGGCAGATAATTTTAGAAAGAAAGGGTCCAGACTGTCTAGCACGGCTGATTTGTAAGGGTCCAGATTTTGCAGCTCTTTCAGAATATCAGCTGACTGGATTTGGGAGAAGGAGAAATGGGGAAGACTTGGGCGAGTTGCTGTGGGGGGTGCAGTGCTGTTGACCACGGTAGGGGTAGCCAGATGGAAAGCATGGCCAGCCGTAGAGAAATTCTTATTGAAATTCTCAATTATAGTCGATTTATCAGTGGTGACAGTGTTTCCTATCTTCAGTGAAGTGGGCAGCTGGGAGGAGGTATTCTTATCCTCCAAGGACTTTACAGTGTCCCAGAACGTTTTTGAGTTTGTGTTGCAGGAAGCAAATTTCTTCTTGAAAAAGCCTGCCTTGGCTTTCCTAACTGCCTGTGCATATTGGTTTCTAGCGTCCCTGAAAAGTTGCATATCACAGGGGCTGTTCGATGCTAATGCAGAATGCCATATGATGTTTTTGTGTTGGTTAAGGGCAGTCAGGTCGAGAGAACCAAGGGCTATATCTGTTCCTGGTTCTAAATTTCTTGAATGGGGCATGCTTATTTTAGATGGTGAGGAAGGCATTTTTTTAAATAACCAGTGAAAAACATCCACACAGGATGATGCCGCCACCATGCTTCACTGTGGCGATGATATTTTCTGGGTGATGGGAGGTGTTGGGTTTGCACCAGACATAGCGTATTCCTGATGGCCAAAAAGCTACATTTTAGTCTCACCTGACCAGATTATCTTCTCCCATATGTGCCGCTTGCTTGGTAGTGTCCCTTGCTTAGTGGTGTTGCAGACTCTGGGGCCTTTCAGAACAGGTGTATATATTGAGATCATGTGACAGATCATGTGACACTTAGATTGCACACAGGTGGACTTTATTTAACTAATTATGTTACTTCTGAAGGTAATTGGTTGCACCAGATCTTATTTAGGGACTTCATAGCAAAGGGGGTGAATACGTATGCACGCACCACTTTTCCATTTTTTGTTGTTTTGAATTTTTGGAAACAAGTAATTGTAATTTTTTTTACTATTTTGTGTATGTCCATAAAAATACATTTAAATTACAGGTTGAAATGCAACAAAATAGGAAAAACACCAAGGGGGGTGAATAGTTTTGCAAGGCACTTGTCACGACTCCAGTCGAAGGTGGCTCCCCTTCCCGTTCGGGTGGCGCTCGGCGTCACCGGCCTACTAGTTGCCACTGATTCTTTCCTCCCCCCCTTGTCTGTTTATTGGTTACATCTGTTGTTTATTTGGTGATTAGATGGGCTTTATTAGCCAGCCGGCCTGCCTGCTCTTTGTGCAGGATTGTTTGTGTGACTAGTGTGCACGTTTGAGGTTTACGTGTTTGCTGTTCGTGGGTTTTTGCTGGACTGTTTTAGTCCACGTGTTTGGGGCATTTGTTTTGTGTGCGGCCTGTGTTTTCGTGGGGTGGCTTAAGTTCGCCGTTTGTGCATTAAATAGCACTACCCTGAACTCTCTGCTTCCTGCGCCTGGCTTCGCACCCACTACACCCAGATCGTTACAGCACTGCATATTCAATACAATTCCCGAATTGATTTAAAACGTATCTTTAACCCTTCATCATGGTTGGTGTCTTGACAGATTTGGCCAAAATCATGTGACATGAAGGTGAAAAGCTTCAAGTTCTTCAGCAACAGCGTCTCTTCAACCTCAGGAGGCTGAAGAAATTCAGCTTGGCCTCTAAGACCCTCAAAAACTTTTACAGATAAACCATTGAGAGCATCCTGTCGGGCTGCATCACCGCTTGGTATGGCAATTGCACTGCTCTCAACCGCAGGGCTCTCCAGAGGGTGGTGCGTTCTGCCCAGCTCATCTCCGGGGGCACATTGCCTGACCTCCATGACACCTAGAGCACCCGATGTCACAGGAAGGTCAAAAAGATCATCAAGGACATCAACCACCCGAGCCACGGCCTGTTCACCCCACTATCATCCAGAAGGCGAGGTCAGTACAGGTGCATCAAAGCTGGGACCGAGAGACTAAAAACCAGTTTCTATCTCAAGGCCATCAGACTGTTAAATAGCCATCACTAGCCAGCCTCCACCCAGTACCCTGCCCTTCACCAGCTGGCTACCACCCGGGTACTCATTCCTGGACCTTAGAGGCTGCTGCTCTATGGACATAGACATAAAATTACTGGTCACTTTTGTAATGGAACATTGGTCACTTTAATAATGTTTACATCATGTTTTACTCATGCCATCCTATTCAACAATTGCTTTATATATAGTATGCTATTCTATCCTACATATTCTGCAGATATTCTAATTAGCTTACACTGCACCAAGAGCCCAGCGTCAAGCCTTCTTGTGAGCAAACTCATGTCTTTAAAGATACATTTTCTAGCGAACTGGTTCAATTGAAAGGATGGCAAGGCTGTTCAACCTGTCTTGGCAGATTGTAGATCTTAGGTAGTTCTTTATAAGTTTCAGCTTACTGAAGGTACGTTCACCTCCAGACCATCTGAAAAAGTGGCATCATATATCGTCTTTACTTTTTTTTAAACTTAATTTTCAAATCCATCTGTGAGATCTTTGGAGTACTTGTTTCTCAATTTGTGGCAAGATACATTTAGAAAAATTACTGAAAATTAAATTTGTGTAAGTATTGGATGAAAGCTCCTTGCATATAGCTGCAATCGTGTGGAACCGCATGTCCAAATGACTGATTATACTATCCAGAGCCACATAAAACACTGTGTTGCGAAATCCAGTGTCTGACTTTTTTTCTGGCGGCTCCTCTGTTCACTATGAAACTGAGTAGTTACACCCATTTAATTTGCCACCATGGAGGCTTCTGCCAGAAGAGTGTCCCATTGATTACGCAGAGCCTGTATTTCTTCCTGTATTGTTTTAATGTGAGCTGCCTCAGTGTCCAGACTAAGGAATTAGGCTTCTATTCTCAAAACACTGCAACATTTTTACCCAGAAAGTGAGCAGGAAAGACATTAAGTAGCTTTTCAGACCTTTTGGCTCAGATTTGGTTTCGTTTGTCAGGCGTTATGGAGCAAGAAGCATGTCTACGGCCTTGATGATAGACGGTAAATTAGTTGTCACTGGTTGGATCGCAGCAATAAGTACACTCCATCGTGTGTCTGAAAGGCAGAAGACAGCAGCCAGTCTTTCCTTGAGAATGGTCTATCGCTCTGGGCTGGCACTGAACAGATTGTAAAGACGATTCACACAGCCAAAAAAGGTTGATACTTCTGGGCACGAATGAGATGCATGTACACCCACAAGATTAATAGTATGGGATGCACAAGGTGAGTATGTGGCCAGTGGATTATTTTGCAGTATGTGTGCTTGAACTCCCTTCACTTTCCCTGACATATTTGCACCATTATCACAGCCTTGAACACATCAATCTGCTGTGTCAATACCATGCCCTTCCAATGCACTCAAAATCATTTCAGAAGATTCACTGCCTGCTTTTCTAGCAAAGTCATTAAATTCAAAAAAACGTTCACCATTCACCTATTTCCTGAACACTATCTTTGTGTACATATCTCACCAATAATACATTTTGTTCAGTATGGGAAATGTCTGGAGTTGCATCACATATTACCGAGTAATAGATTGCATCTTCTCTTTCATAAAGTATTGTTTTCAAAAACCCTTTCACCACATATTCCTTTTAGCTAATTTTGTTGCTCAGGGCTGAAGTAATGAGTCAGTCGTGCTCCTTTCTTTTTGACCCTGACTTTCTGTAGGTGCTCATGTAATAGCAGGTCAAAATTTAACAACAGTTCACATAAGCCTAGGTAATGTCCATTATGCACATCAGGAAGATTTAGTTATTTCCCCTGTAATGGCAGATTCCTAGATGCTAAGTATAGTGTCACATCCAAAATTCTAGAAGTGCTCTGTTTTTATACATTTCTGACTGGATTTATTTCTGCAGCTGACTGTCTATACAGTACCTGTAGCTGTTGTTACGCTATGCTGCAAATTTTTACAATTCTAGTAACAGTTCTTGTGAGACACACCATCCTCATGCTCTGGTAGTTTGTCAGACATTCTACGCCATGTCACTGATGCAGTAGTGTGCCGTGGTTCTGGGGCCTGGGCCTTCAGTGAAGTCCTACACAGTCCCACCCGAATGAATCCACCTCTTATTACCATCATTATGATGCCATGGCTCTAGACACTATACATTTAGACAGAAACGCAGTATAACCAGGCGTTGCGTCACCTTGAAATTGACATTTTTATTCAGAGAATTGCAGGGGAAGAGTACAATACCTTTTCATTGTGCAGCTTCGTTGCCCTGCGCGCTTGTTCGTTGAGCTGTAGATCCACTCGGGTGTCCCCAAAAGTTTTCAAAAGCACCATTGTTTGTAAGTGCCCAGCCGTACTTTGGTGTCTCGTTGCTGCCTTGGTTAAACAACTCAGGTTTGCAAAGCCAGTGTGGCTCCAGACACCAAATCGATCACTTGCAAATAATAGGCATTCCCAGCAGTACAGTTTGCAGTGCTTCTCGGAGCCTGTGAGTCATTGATAGCGCCCATAATTGAAAGTGGTGAACGAACCCCTTACCCGCCTGTGACAGGTTTTGCAGCATCGGCGTCTACCTCTCCTGACAATGTCTAACTTTTCTTGAAAAGTTTGTCTTGAGAATGCCGTTATAATTATATCCTCGACCAAATCGATATCTTCTCCTTCCGCCATTGTGGGTTGAAAAAACAGCTTAGTAGTACGCGTTGATCAATTTCAGTTTCCTAGTTCTGAGACCTGCCCATATAGGACCTGCCTCTCAATATTGGTAATCCAATCAAAAGACGTGCAGGCACTACGCCTGCTAGCTGGCTCCTGTGTAACACTGGAGCCAGCCAGCAGGCGTACAATAGCCAACTCTAAAGCTGATTGGTTGACACTAAATTTTAATTTCCATTAATTTTAAGCTACAAGCGCCCGCACTGTTGATTCTGAAGGCCTGAGGGCAGATTTTAGACCCCTGGCAACACATGATGGCTGAATATGATTGGATAAAATATCTAACATAAAGACCAGCCCTCCAAATCTCAACCTGGGGCTGGAAGCAGTGCAACCAAGAGGAATGTTATGAAATGAAGAGTGTAACTCTTACATTGGG
>NW_027016550.1:2431115-2463152 GCF_036934945.1 Oncorhynchus masou masou | reverse complement strand
GCTGTTGATAACCTGACGTAGACCTAGTGTTGAGTCCCAGTCTGTTGTTGACCTGACATAGACCTAGTGTTGAGTCCCAGTCTGTTGTTAACCTGACGTAGACCTAGTGTTGAGTCCCAGTCTGTTGTTAACCTGACATAGACCTAGTGTTGAGTCCCAGTCTGTTGTTAACCTGACGTAGACCTAGTGTTGAGTCCCAGTCTGTTGTTAACCTGACATAGACCTAGTGTTGAGTCCCAGTCTGTTGTTAACCTGACATAGACCTAGTGTTGAGTCCCAGTCTGTTGTTAACCTGACATAGACCTAGTGTTGAGTCCCAGTCTGTCTGGCCTGTTGTTAACCTGACATAGACCTAGTGTTGAGTCCCAGTCTGTTGTTAACCTGACGTAGACCTAGTGTTGAGTGCCAGTCTGTTGTTAACCTGACGTAGACCTAGTGTTGAGTCCCAGTCTGTTGTTAACCTGACATAGACCTAGTGTTGAGTCCCAGTCTGTTGTTAACCTGACATAGACCTAGTGTTGAGTCCCAGTCTGTCTGGCCTGTTGTTAACCTGACATAGACCTAGTGTTGAGTCCCAGTCTGTTGTTAACCTGACGTAGACCTAGTGTTGAGTGCCAGTCTGTTGTTAACCTGACATAGACCTAGTGTTGAGTCCCAGTCTGTTGTTGACCTGACATAGACCTAGTGTTGAGTCCCAGTCTGTTGATAACCTGACATAGACCTAGTGTTGAGTCCCAGTCTGTTGTTAACCTGACGTAGACCTAGTGTTGAGTCCCAGTCTGTTGTTAACCTGACATAGACCTAGTGTTGAGTCCCAGTCTGTTGTTAACCTGACATAGACCTAGTGTTGAGTCCCAGTCTGTCTGGCCTGTTGTTAACCTGACATAGACCTAGTGTTGAGTCCCAGTCTGTTGTTAACCTGACGTAGACCTAGTGTTGAGTGCCAGTCTGTTGTTAACCTGACGTAGACCTAGTGTTGAGTCCCAGTCTGTTGTTAACCTGACATAGACCTAGTGTTGAGTCCCAGTCTGTTGTTAACCTGACATAGACCTAGTGTTGAGTCCCAGTCTGTCTGGCCTGTTGTTAACCTGACATAGACCTAGTGTTGAGTCCCAGTCTGTTGTTAACCTGACGTAGACCTAGTGTTGAGTGCCAGTCTGTTGTTAACCTGACATAGACCTAGTGTTGAGTCCCAGTCTGTTGTTGACCTGACATAGACCTAGTGTTGAGTCCCAGTCTGTTGATAACCTGACATAGACCTAGTGTTGAGTCCCAGTCTGTTGTTGACCTGACATAGACCTAGTGTTGAGTCCCAGTCTGTTGATAACCTGACATAGACCTAGTGTTGAGTGCCAGTCTGTTGTTAACCTGACATAGACCTAGTGTTGAGTCCCAGTCTGTCTGGTCTGTTGTTAACCTGACATAGACCTAGTGTTGAGTGCCAGTCTGTTGTTAACCTGACATAGACCTAGTGTTGAGTCCCAGTCTGTTGTTAACCTGACATAGACCTAGTGTTGAGTCCCAGTCTGTTGTTAACCTGACATAGACCTAGTGTTGAGTCCCAGTCTGTTGTTAACCTGACATAGACCTAGTGTTGAGTCCCAGTCTGTTGTTAACCTGACATAGACCTAGTGTTGAGTCCCAGTCTGTTGTTAACCTGACATAGACCTAGTGTTGAGTCCCAGTCTGTTGTTAACCTGACATAGACCTAGTGTTGAGTCCCAGTCTGTTGTTAACCTGACGTAGACCTAGTGTTGAGTGCCAGTCTGTTGTTAACCTGACATAGACCTAGTGTTGAGTCCCAGTCTGTTGTTAACCTGACATAGACCTAGTGTTGAGTCCCAGTCTGTTGTTAACCTGACATAGACCTAGTGTTGAGTCCCAGTCTGTTGTTAACCTGACATAGACCTAGTGTTGAGTCCCAGTCTGTTGTTGACCTGACGTAGACCTAGTGTTGAGTCCCAGTCTGTTGTTAACCTGACATAGACCTAGTGTTGAGTCCCAGTCTGTCTGGCCTGTTGTTAACCTGACATAGACCTAGTGTTGAGTCCCAGTCTGTTGTTAACCTGACGTAGACCTAGTGTTGAGTGCCAGTCTGTTGTTAACCTGACATAGACCTAGTGTTGAGTCCCAGTCTGTTGTTAACCTGACATAGACCTAGTGTTGAGTCCCAGTCTGTTGTTAACCTGACATAGACCTAGTGTTGAGTCCCAGTCTGTTGTTAACCTGACATAGACCTAGTGTTGAGTCCCAGTCTGTTGTTGACCTGACGTAGACCTAGTGTTGAGTCCCAGTCTGTTGTTAACCTGACATAGACCTAGTGTTGAGTCCCAGTCTGTCTGGCCTGTTGTTAACCTGACATAGACCTAGTGTTGAGTCCCAGTCTGTTGTTAACCTGACATAGACCTAGTGTTGAGTCCCAGTCTGTTGTTAACCTGACATAGACCTAGTGTTGAGTCCCAGTCTGTTGTTAACCTGACATAGACCTAGTGTTGAGTCCCAGTCTGTTGTTAACCTGACATAGACCTAGTGTTGAGTCCCAGTCTGTTGTTGACCTGACATAGACCTAGTGTTGAGTCCCAGTCTGTCTGGCCTGCTGTTAACCTGACATAGACCTAGTGTTGAGTCCCAGTCTGTTGTTAACCTGACATAGACCTAGTGTTGAGTCCCAGTCTGTTGTTAACCTGACATAGACCTAGTGTTGAGTCCCAGTCTGTTGTTAACCTGACATAGACCTAGTGTTGAGTCCCAGTCTGTTGTTAACCTGACGTAGACCTAGTGTTGAGTGCCAGTCTGTTGTTAACCTGACATAGACCTAGTGTTGAGTCCCAGTCTGTTGTTAACCTGACATAGACCTAGTGTTGAGTCCCAGTCTGTTGTTAACCTGACATAGACCTAGTGTTGAGTCCCAGTCTGTTGTTAACCTGACATAGACCTAGTGTTGAGTCCCAGTCTGTTGTTGACCTGACGTAGACCTAGTGTTGAGTCCCAGTCTGTTGTTAACCTGACATAGACCTAGTGTTGAGTCCCAGTCTGTCTGGCCTGTTGTTAACCTGACATAGACCTAGTGTTGAGTCCCAGTCTGTTGTTAACCTGACGTAGACCTAGTGTTGAGTGCCAGTCTGTTGTTAACCTGACATAGACCTAGTGTTGAGTCCCAGTCTGTTGTTAACCTGACATAGACCTAGTGTTGAGTCCCAGTCTGTTGTTAACCTGACATAGACCTAGTGTTGAGTCCCAGTCTGTTGTTAACCTGACATAGACCTAGTGTTGAGTCCCAGTCTGTTGTTGACCTGACGTAGACCTAGTGTTGAGTCCCAGTCTGTTGTTAACCTGACATAGACCTAGTGTTGAGTCCCAGTCTGTCTGGCCTGTTGTTAACCTGACATAGACCTAGTGTTGAGTCCCAGTCTGTTGTTAACCTGACATAGACCTAGTGTTGAGTCCCAGTCTGTTGTTAACCTGACATAGACCTAGTGTTGAGTCCCAGTCTGTTGTTAACCTGACATAGACCTAGTGTTGAGTCCCAGTCTGTTGTTAACCTGACATAGACCTAGTGTTGAGTCCCAGTCTGTTGTTGACCTGACATAGACCTAGTGTTGAGTCCCAGTCTGTCTGGCCTGCTGTTAACCTGACATAGACCTAGTGTTGAGTCCCAGTCTGTTGTTAACCTGACATAGACCTAGTGTTGAGTCCCAGTCTGTTGTTAACCTGACATAGACCTAGTGTTGAGTCCCAGTCTGTCTGGCCTGTTGTTAACCTGACATAGACCTAGTGTTGAGTCCCAGTCTGTTGTTAACCTGACATAGACCTAGTGTTGAGTCCCAGTCTGTCTGGCCTGTTGTTGACCTGACATAGACCTAGTGTTGAGTCCCAGTCTGTTGTTAACCTGACGTAGACCTAGTGTTGAGTCCCAGTCTGTTGATAACCTGACATAGACCTAGTGTTGAGTCCCAGTCTGTTGTTAACCTGACATAGACCTAGTGTTGAGTCCCAGTCTGTTGTTGACCTGACATAGACCTAGTGTTGAGTCCCAGTCTGTTGTTAACCTGACATAGACCTAGTGTTGAGTCCCAGTCTGTCTGGCCTGTTGTTAACCTGACATAGACCTAGTGTTGAGTCCCAGTCTGTTGTTGACCTGACGTAGACCTAGTGTTGAGTCCCAGTCTGTTGATAACCTGACATAGACCTAGTGTTGAGTCCCAGTCTGTTGTTAACCTGACATAGACCTAGTGTTGAGTCCCAGTCTGTCTGGCCTGTTGTTAACCTGACATAGACCTAGTGTTGAGTCCCAGTCTGTTGTTAACCTGACATAGACCTAGTGTTGAGTCCCAGTCTGTTGTTAACCTGACATAGACCTAGTGTTGAGTCCCAGTCTGTTGTTAACCTGACATAGACCTAGTGTTGAGTCCCAGTCTGTCTGGCCTGTTGTTAACCTGACATAGACCTAGTGTTGAGTCCCAGTCTGTTGTTAACCTGACGTAGACCTAGTGTTGAGTCCCAGTCTGTCTGGACTGTTGATAACCTGACATAGACCTAGTGTTGAGTCCCAGTCTGTTGTTAACCTGACATAGACCTAGTGTTGAGTCCCAGTCTGTTGTTAACCTGACATAGACCTAGTGTTGAGTCCCAGTCTGTCTGGCCTGTTGTTAACCTGACATAGACCTAGTGTTGAGTCCCAGTCTGTTGTTGACCTGACGTAGACCTAGTGTTGAGTCCCAGTCTGTTGTTAACCTGACGTAGACCTAGTGTTGAGTCCCAGTCTGTTGTTAACCTGACATAGACCTAGTGTTGAGTCCCAGTCTGTTGTTAACCTGACATAGACCTAGTGTTGAGTCCCAGTCTGTCTGGCCTGTTGTTAACCTGACATAGACCTAGTGTTGAGTCCCAGTCTGTCTGGCCTGTTGTTAACCTGACATAGACCTAGTGTTGAGTCCCAGTCTGTCTGGCCTGTTGTTAACCTGACATAGACCTAGTGTTGAGTCCCAGTCTGTCTGGTCTGTTGTTAACCTGACATAGACCTAGTGTTGAGTCCCAGTCTGTTGTTAACCTGACATAGACCTAGTGTTGAGTCCCAGTCTGTTGTTAACCTGACATAGACCTAGTGTTGAGTCCCAGTCTGTCTGGCCTGTTGTTAACCTGACATAGACCTAGTGTTGAGTCCCAGTCTGTCTGGTCTGTTGTTAACCTGACATAGACCTAGTGTTGAGTCCCAGTCTGTTGTTAACCTGACATAGACCTAGTGTTGAGTCCCAGTCTGTTGTTGACCTGACGTAGACCTAGTGTTGAGTCCCAGTCTGTTGATAACCTGACGTAGACCTAGTGTTGAGTCCCAGTCTGTTGTTAACCTGACATAGACCTAGTGTTGAGTCCCAGTCTGTTGATAACCTGACATAGACCTAGTGTTGAGTCCCAGTCTGTTGTTAACCTGACATAGACCTAGTGTTGAGTCCCAGTCTGTCTGGTCTGTTGTTAACCTGACATAGACCTAGTGTTGAGTCCCAGTCTGTTGTTAACCTGACATAGACCTAGTGTTGAGTCCCAGTCTGTCTGGTCTGTTGTTAACCTGACATAGACCTAGTGTTGAGTCCCAGTCTGTTGTTAACCTGACATAGACCTAGTGTTGAGTCCAGTCTGTTGTTAACCTGACATAGACCTAGTGTTGAGTCCCAGTCTGTTGTTAACCTGACATAGACCTAGTGTTGAGTCCCAGTCTGTTGTTAACCTGACATAGACCTAGTGTTGAGTCCCAGTCTGTTGTTAACCTGACATAGACCTAGTGTTGAGTCCCAGTCTGTCTGGCCTGTTGTTAACCTGACATAGACCTAGTGTTGAGTCCCAGTCTGTTGATAACCTGACGTAGACCTAGTGTTGAGTCCCAGTCTGTCTGGCATGTTGTTAACCTGACATAGACCTAGTGTTGAGTCCCAGTCTGTTGCTACCCTGACATAGACCTAGTGTTGACAATGACAACAGTGGGGTTAGCAAGAGCACAAACACATCTGAGACAGGCTAGCACTGTAGTGTGTTGGCCCCTAACCCTGTCTGTGTTTCTCTCTTCCCCTCTTTCGCTCTCTTCCC
Source organism: Oncorhynchus masou masou (assembly GCF_036934945.1). Classification (NCBI taxonomy): domain Eukaryota; kingdom Metazoa; phylum Chordata; class Actinopteri; order Salmoniformes; family Salmonidae; genus Oncorhynchus; species Oncorhynchus masou. Next base: position 2,457,071 of record NW_027016550.1, on the reverse strand, counting down.
CTCTCTCGCTCTCTTCCCCTCTCTCGCTCTCTTCCCCTTCCCCTCGCTTCCTCTTCCCCTTCCTCTCGCTTCCTATTCCCCTTCCCCTCGCTTCCCCTTCCTCTCGCTCCTCTTCCCTTCCCCTCGCTTCCTCTTCCCCTTCCTCTCGCTCTCTTCCCCTTCCCTCGCTTCCTCTTCCCTTCCGCCCTCTCGCTCTCTTCCCCTTCCCCTCGCTTCCTCTCTCTCTCTTCCTTTCTCTTCCCCTTCCTCTCTCTCGCTCTCTTCCTCTCTCGCTCTCTTCCTCTCTCTCTCAATTCAATTCAAGGGGCTTTATTGGCATGGGAAACATGTTAACATTGCCAAAGAAAGTGAGGTAGATCATATACAAAAGGGAAATCAACAGTCTCTCTCTCTCTCTTCCCCCCCCCAGGGAGGTTACTTCCCTGAGCATGTGAAGTCTATGAGCAGTCTGAGATGGCTGAAACTCAACAGGACAGGCCTGTGTTATCTGCCAGAGGAGGTGGCTGCACTGCAGAAACTGGTGAGTACAGACTGGTGTCGACCCCATTTAGTCCACTGCAGGAACTGGTGAGTACAGACTGGTGTCGACCCCATTTAGTCCACTACAGGAACTGGTGAGTACAGACTGGTGTCGACCCCATTTAGTCCACTACAGGAACTGGTGAGTACAGACTGGTGTCGACCCCATTTAGTCCACTACAGGAACTGGTGAGTACAGACTGGTATCGACCCCATTTAGACCACTACAGGAACTGGTGAGTACAGACTGGTATCGACCCCATTTAGTCCACTACAGGAACTGGTGAGTACAGACTGGTGTCGACCCCATTTAGTCCACTACAGGAACTGGTGAGTACAGACTGGTGTCGACCCCATTTAGTCCACTACAGGAACTGGTGAGTACAGACTGGTGTCGACCCCATTTAGTCCACTACAGGAACTGGTGAGTACAGACTGGTGTCGACCCCATTTAGTCCACTACAGGAACTGGTGAGTACAGACTGGTGTCGACCCCATTTAGTCCACTACAGGAACTGGTGAGTACAGACTGGTGTCGACCCCATTTAGTCCACTACAGGAACTGGTGAGTACAGACTGGTATCGACCCCATTTAGACCACTACAGGAACTGGTGAGTACAGACTGGTATCGACCCCATTTAGTCCACTACAGGAACTGGTGAGTACAGACTGGTGTCGACCCCATTTAGTCCACTACAGGAACTGGTGAGTACAGACTGGTGTCGACCCCATTTAGTCCACTACAGGAACTGGTGAGTACAGACTGGTGTCGACCCCATTTAGTCCACTACAGGAACTGGTGAGTACAGACTGGTGTCGACCCCATTTAGTCCACTACAGGAACTGGTGAGTACAGACTGGTGTCGACCCCATTTAGTCCACTACAGGAACTGGTGAGTACAGACTGTGGTGTAGGACCGCATGTGTTGATTGTTGCCTGATTACACATAGAAGTAGACCTATAGACTACCTGGCCTGATTACACATGGAAGTAGACCTATAGACTACCTGGTTACACATAGAAGTAGACCTATAGACTACCTGATTACACATGGAAGTAGACCTATAGACTACCTGGCCTGATTACACATAGAAGTAGACCTATAGACTACCTGATTACACATAGAAGTAGACCTATAGACTACCTGGTTACACATGGAAGTAGACCTATAGACTACCTGGCCTGATTACACATGGAAGTAGACCTATAGACTACCTGATTACACATGGAAGTAGACCTATAGACTACCTGATTACACATGGAAGTAGACCTATAGACTACCTGATTACACATGGAAGTAGACCTATAGACTACCTGATTACACATGGAAGTAGACCTATAGACTACCTGATTACACAGTGAAGTAGACCTATAGATTACCTGATTACACATGGAAGTAGACCAATAGACCTATAGACTACCTGATTACACAGTGAAGTAGACCTATAGACTACCTGATTACACAGTGAAGTAGACCTATAGACTACCTGGCCTGATTACACAGTGAAGTAGACCAATAGACTACCTGATTACACATAGAAGTAGACCTATAGACTACCTGGCCTGATTACACATGGAAGTAGACCTATAGAATACCTGATTACACATGGAAGTAGACCTATAGACTACCTGATTACACATGGAAGTAGACCTATAGACTACCTGATTACACATGGAAGTAGACCTATAGACTACCTGATTACACAGTGAGGTAGACCTATAGACTACCTGATTACACATGGAAGTAGACCTATAGACTACCTGGCCTGATTACACATGGAAGTAGACCTATAGACTACCTGATTACACATGGAAGTAGACCTATAGACTACCTGGCCTGATTACACATGGAAGTAGACCTATAGACTACCTGGTTACACATGGAGGTAGACCTATAGACTACCTGGCCCTGATTACACATGGAAGTAGACCTATAGACTACCTGATTACACAGTGAAGTAGACCTATAGACTACCTGATTACACATGGAAGTAGACCTATAGACTACCTGATTACACATGGAAGTAGACCTATAGACTACCTGATTACACATGGAAGTAGACCAATAGACCTATAGACTACCTGATTACACATGGATGTAGACCTATAGACTACCTGGCCTGATTACACATGGAAGTAGACCTATAGACTACCTGATTACACATAGAAGTAGACCTATAGACTACCTGGCCTGATTACACATGGAAGTAGACCTATAGACTACCTGACTACACAGTGAAGTAGACCAATAGACTACCTGATTACACATGGATGTAGACCTATAGACTACCTGATTACACATGGAAGTAGACCTATAGACTACCTGGCCTGATTACACAGTGAAGTAGACCTATAGACTACCTGATTACACATGGAAGTAGACCTATAGACTACCTGATTACACATGGATGTAGACCTATAGACTACCTGGCCTGATTACACAGTGAAGTAGACCTATAGACTACCTGATTACACATGGAAGTAGACCTATAGACTACCTGATTACACATGGAAGTAGACCTATAGACTACCTGGCCTGATTACACAGTGAAGTAGACCAATAGACTACCTGATTACACATGGATGTAGACCTATAGACTACCTGATTACACATGGAAGTAGACCTATAGACTACCTGATTACACATGGAAGTAGACCTATAGACTACCTGGCCTGATTACACATAGAAGTAGACCTATAGACTACCTGATTACACATAGAAGTAGACCTATAGACTACCTGGTTACACATGGAAGTAGATCTATAGACTACCTGGCCTGATTACACATGGAAGTAGACCTATAGACTACCTGATTACACATGGAAGTAGACCTATAGACTACCTGATTACACATGGAAGTAGACCAATAGACCTATAGACTACCTGATTACACATGGATGTAGACCTATAGACTACCTGATTACACATGGATGTAGACCTATAGACTACCTGGCCTGATTACACATGGAAGTAGACCTATAGACTACCTGATTACACATAGAAGTAGACCTATAGACTACCTGGCCTGATTACACATGGAAGTAGACCTATAGACTACCTGGCCTGATTACACAGTGAAGTAGACCAATAGACTACCTGATTACACATGGATGTAGACCTATAGACTACCTGATTACACATGGAAGTAGACCTATAGACTACCTGGTTACACATGGAAGTAGACCTATAGACTACCTGGCCTGATTACACATGGAAGTAGACCTATAGACTACCTGATTACACATGGAAGTAGACCTATAGACTACCTGATTACACAGTGAAGTAGATCTATAGACTACCTGATTACACATGGAAGTAGACCAATAGACCTATAGACTACCTGATTACACAGTGAAGTAGACCTATAGACTACCTGATTACACATAGAAGTAGACCTATAGACTACCTGGCCTGATTACACAGTGAAGTAGACCAATAGACTACCTGATTACACATAGAAGTAGACCTATAGACTACCTGGCCTGATTACACATGGAAGTAGACCTATAGACTACCTGGTTACACATGGAGGTAGACCTATAGACTACCTGGCCTGATTACACATGGAAGTAGACCTATAGACTACCTGGTTACACATGGAGGTAGACCTATAGACTACCTGATTACACATGGAAGTAGACCTATAGACTACCTGATTACACATGGAAGTAGACCTATAGACTACCTGGCCTGATTACACATGGAAGTAGACCTATAGACTACCTGATTACACATAGAAGTAGACCTATAGACTACCTGGCCTGATTACACATGGAAGTAGACCAATAGACTACCTGGCCTGATTACACAGTGAAGTAGACCAATAGACTACCTGATTACACATGGATGTAGACCTATAGACTACCTGATTACACATGGAAGTAGACCTATAGACTACCTGATTACACATGGAAGTAGACCTATAGACTACCTGGCCTGATTACACAGTGAAGTAGACCAATAGACTACCTGATTACACATGGATGTAGACCTATAGACTACCTGATTACACATGGAAGTAGACCTATAGACTACCTGGCCTGATTACACATAGAAGTAGACCTATAGACTACCTGGTTACACATGGAGGTAGACCTATAGACTACCTGATTACACATGGAAGTAGACCTATAGACTACCTGATTACACATGGAAGTAGACCTATAGACTACCTGATTACACATGGAAGTAGACCAATAGACCTATAGACTACCTGATTACACATAGAAGTAGACCTATAGACTACCTGATTACACATGGATGTAGACCTATAGACTACCTGATTACACATGGAAGTAGACCTATAGACCTATAGACTACCTGATTACACATGGAAGTAGGTCTATAGACTACCTGATTACACATGGAAGTAGACCTATAGACTACCTGATTACACATAGAAGTAGACCAATAGACTACCTGGCCTGATTACACATGGAAGTAGACCTATAGACTACCTGATTACACATGGAAGTAGACCTATAGACTACCTGATTACACATGGAAGTAGACCAATAGACTACCTGGCCCTGATTACACATGGAAGTAGACCTATAGACTACCTGATTACACATGGAAGTAGACCTATAGACTACCTGATTACACAGTGAAGTAGACCTATAGACTACCTGATTACACATGGAAGTAGACCAATAGACCTATAGACTACCTGATTACACAGTGAAGTAGACCTATAGACTACCTGGCCTGATTACACATGGAAGTAGACCTATAGACTACCTGATTACACATGGAAGTAGACCTATAGACCTATAGACTACCTGATTGCACATGGAAGTAGACCTATAGACTACCTGATTACACATGGAAGTAGACCTATAGACTACCTGATTACACATGGAAGTAGACCTATAGACTACCTGATTACACATGGAAGTAGACCTATAGACTACCTGATTACATATGGAAGTAGACCTATAGACTACCTGATTACACATGGAAGTAGACCTATAGACCTATAGACTACCTGATTGCACATGGAAGTAGACCTATAGACTACCTGATTACACATGGAAGTAGACCTATAGACTACCTGATTACACATGGAAGTAGACCTATAGACTACCTGATTACATATGGAAGTAGACCTATAGACTACCTGATTACACAGTGAAGTAGACCAATAGACCTATAGACTACCTGATTACACAGTGAGGTAGACCTATAGACTACCTGATTACACATGGAAGTAGACCTATAGACTACCTGATTACACATGGAAGTAGACCAATAGACCTATAGACTACCTGATTACACATGGAAGTAGACCAATAGACCTATAGACTACCTGATTACACAGTGAGGTAGACCTATAGACTACCTGATTACACATGGAAGTAGACCTATAGACTACCTGATTACACATGGAAGTAGACCTATAGACTACCTGATTACACATGGAAGTAGACCTATAGACTACCTGATTACACATGGAAGTAGACCTATAGACTACCTGATTACACAGTGAAGTAGACCTATAGACTACCTGATTACACAGTGAAGTAGACTATAGACTACCTGGCCTGATTACACATGGAAGTAGACCTATAGACTACCTGATTACACATGGAAGTAGACCTATAGACTACCTGATTACACATGGAAGTAGACCAATAGACCTATAGACTACCTGATTACACAGTGAGGTAGACCTATAGACTACCTGATTACACATGGATGTAGACCTATAGACTACCTGATTACACATAGAAGTAGACCTATAGACTACCTGATTACACAGTGAAGTAGACCTATAGACTACCTGATTACACAGTGAAGTAGACTATAGACTACCTGATTACACAGTGAAGTAGACCTATAGACTACCTGATTACACAGTGAAGTAGACCTATAGACTACCTGATTACACATGGAAGTAGGTCTATAGACTACCTGATTACACATAGAAGCAGACCTATAGACTACCTGGCCCTGATTACACATAGAAGTAGACCAATAGATTACCTGATTACACAGTGAAGTAGACCTATAGACTACCTGATTACACAGTGAAGTAGACCTATAGACTACCTGATTACACATGGAAGTAGACCTATAGACTACCTGATTACACATGGAAGTAGACTATAGACTACCTGGCCCTGATTACACATGGAGGTAGACCTATAGACTACCTGGCCCTGATTACACATGGAAGTAGACCTATAGACTACCTGATTACACATGGAAGTAGACCTATAGACTACCTGATTACACAGTGAAGTAGACCTATAGACTACCTGATTACACATGGAAGTAGACCAATAGACCTATAGACTACCTGATTACACAGTGAAGTAGACCTATAGACTACCTGGCCTGATTACACATGGAAGTAGACCTATAGACTACCTGATTACACATGGAAGTAGACCTATAGACCTATAGACTACCTGATTGCACATGGAAGTAGACCTATAGACTACCTGATTACACATGGAAGTAGACCTATAGACTACCTGATTACACATGGAAGTAGACCTATAGACTACCTGATTACACATGGAAGTAGACCTATAGACTACCTGATTACATATGGAAGTAGACCTATAGACTACCTGATTACACATGGAAGTAGACCTATAGACCTATAGACTACCTGATTGCACATGGAAGTAGACCTATAGACTACCTGATTACACATGGAAGTAGACCTATAGACTACCTGATTACACATGGAAGTAGACCTATAGACTACCTGATTACATATGGAAGTAGACCTATAGACTACCTGATTACACAGTGAAGTAGACCAATAGACCTATAGACTACCTGATTACACAGTGAGGTAGACCTATAGACTACCTGATTACACATGGAAGTAGACCTATAGACTACCTGATTACACATGGAAGTAGACCAATAGACCTATAGACTACCTGATTACACATGGAAGTAGACCAATAGACCTATAGACTACCTGATTACACAGTGAGGTAGACCTATAGACTACCTGATTACACATGGAAGTAGACCTATAGACTACCTGATTACACATGGAAGTAGACCTATAGACTACCTGATTACACATGGAAGTAGACCTATAGACTACCTGATTACACATGGAAGTAGACCTATAGACTACCTGATTACACAGTGAAGTAGACCTATAGACTACCTGATTACACAGTGAAGTAGACTATAGACTACCTGGCCTGATTACACATGGAAGTAGACCTATAGACTACCTGATTACACATGGAAGTAGACCTATAGACTACCTGATTACACATGGAAGTAGACCAATAGACCTATAGACTACCTGATTACACAGTGAGGTAGACCTATAGACTACCTGATTACACATGGATGTAGACCTATAGACTACCTGATTACACATAGAAGTAGACCTATAGACTACCTGATTACACAGTGAAGTAGACCTATAGACTACCTGATTACACAGTGAAGTAGACTATAGACTACCTGATTACACAGTGAAGTAGACCTATAGACTACCTGATTACACAGTGAAGTAGACCTATAGACTACCTGATTACACATGGAAGTAGGTCTATAGACTACCTGATTACACATAGAAGCAGACCTATAGACTACCTGGCCCTGATTACACATAGAAGTAGACCAATAGATTACCTGATTACACAGTGAAGTAGACCTATAGACTACCTGATTACACAGTGAAGTAGACCTATAGACTACCTGATTACACATGGAAGTAGACCTATAGACTACCTGATTACACATGGAAGTAGACTATAGACTACCTGGCCCTGATTACACATGGAGGTAGACCTATAGACTACCTGGCCCTGATTACACAGTGAAGTAGACCTATAGACTACCTGATTACACATGGAAGTAGACTATAGACTACCTGGCCCTGATTACACATGGAGGTAGACCTATAGACTACCTGGCCCTGATTACACAGTGAAGTAGACCTATAGACTACCTGATTACACAGTGAAGTAGACCTATAGACTACCTGATTACACAGTGAAGTAGACCAATAGACTACCTGGCCCTGATTACACATAGAAGTAGACCTATAGACTACCTGATTACACATGGAAGTAGACCAATAGACTACCTGGCCCTGATTACACATGGAAGTAGACCAATAGACTACCTGGCCCTGATTACACATGGAAGCAGGTTTATAAATGTATCCGTTTTGGGATCTGATAGTTCTTCTGATCTGGCTCAACTCTCCACCACTAATGAAAAGGTTTTCCTCACATCAATCAGCAAGTCAATGAAGTCTGTTTTTATATCTATTGAGAATGATTAGTACCTCAACGTTGTGTGTGTGTGTGTGTGTGTGTGTGCGCCTTAGTGTGTGTGTGTGCGCCTTAGTGTGTGTGTGCGCGCCTCAGTGTGTGTGTGCGCGCCTCAGTGTGTGTGTGCGCGCCTCAGTGTGTGTGTGCGCGCCTCAGTGTGTGTGTGTGCGCCTCAGTGTGTGTGTGTGCGCCTCAGTGTGTGTGTGTGCGTCTCTGTGTGTGTGTGTGCGCCTCAGTGTGTGTGTGTGTGTGTGTGTGCGCCTCAGTGTGTGTGTGTGTGTGTGCGCCTCAGTGTGTGTGCGCCTCAGTGTGTGTGCGCCTCAGTGTGTGTGCGCCTCAGTGTGTGTGCGCCTCAGTGTGTGTGCGCCTCAGTGTGTGTGCGCCTCAGTGTGTGTGCGTGCGCCTCAGTGTGTGTGTGTGTGCGTCTCTGTGTGTGTGTGTGTGTGCGCCTCAGTGTGTGTGTGCGCGCCTCAGTGTGTGTGTGTGTGCGCCTCAGTGTGAACTCTGTACTGTCGATCTGTCCTCAGGAACATCTGTCTGTGAGTCACAACAGCCTGACTACTCTACATGGAGAACTGTCCAGCCTGCCGAACCTCAGGGTAACTAACACACACTCACACTCTCGCTTTCTGAGATGGGTTCAGGTGTGGAAAGGTCAACTTTGTTTCATGTATTTAAGGCGGTGGTTGCCCGGGCCAACAACCTGAAGAACTCTGGAGTTCCTGATGACATCTTTCAGCTGGACGACCTCTCAGTCCTGGTGAGGAGATCTGTCTCTCTTTCCAGATATCCTTCTCTCTTCTCTCTTTCCAGATATCCTTCTCTCTCCATCTCTCTCTTTCTTTCTTTCCAGATATCCTTCTCTCCATCTCTCTCTTTCTTTCTTTCCAGATATCCTTCTCTCTCTCTTTCTTTCTTTCTTTCTTTCTTTCTTTCTTTCGAGATCCTTCTCTCTCTTTCTTTCTTTCGAGATATCCTTCTCTCATCTCTCTCTCATCTCTCTCTCTTTCGAGATATCCTTCTCTCATCTCTCTCTCTTTCGAGATATCCTTCTCTCATCTCTCTCTTTCTTTCTTTCGAGATATCCTTCTGTCTCCATCTCTCTCTCTTTCTTTCTTTCTTTCTTTCGAGATATCCTTCTCTCATCTCTCTCTTTCTTTCTTTCGAGATATCCTTCTCTCATCTCTCTCTTTCTTTCTTTCTTTCGAGATATCCTTCTCTCATCTCTCTCTTTCTTTCTTTCGAGATATCCTTCTCTCATCTCTCTCTTTCTTTCTTTCGAGATATCCTTCTCTCATCTCTCTCTCTCTTTCTTTCTTTCGAGATATCCTTCTCTCATCTCTCTCTCTCTTTCTTTCTTTCGAGATATCCTTCTCTCATCTCTCTCTCTCTTTCTTTCTTTCGAGATATCCTTCTCTCATCTCTCTCTCTTTCTTTCTTTCGAGATATCCTTCTCATCTCTCTCTCTCTTTCGAGATATCCTTCTGTCTCCATCTCTCTCCAGATAAAGTCTGTGGTAATTGCCCATTAATCATAGAACAGTCTGTTCATGATCTGTTTTGTATGTTATTCTGTGTTCTCCAGGACCTGAGCTTCAACCAGCTGACTGAGATCCCCCGAGACCTGGAGAACTCCAAGAACATGCTGGTGCTCAACCTCAGCCACAACAGGTAGAACCTCTTGTAATATGTTATAACAGGTCACTAACAGGCCTTATAACCTCTAGCAGGTCACTAACAGGCCTTATAACCTCTAATAACAACCTCAGCCACAACAGGTAGAACCTCTTATAATATGTTATAACAGGTCACTAACAGGCCTTATAACCTCTAATAACAACCTCAGCCACAACAGGTAGAACCTCTTGTAATATGTTATAACAGGTCACTAACAGGCCTTATAACCTCTAATAACAACCTCAGCCACAACAGGTAGAACCTCTTGTAATATGTTATAACAGGTCACTAACAGGCCTTATAACTTAAGCTATAACAGGATATAAATATATTATACACACAGAGCCTTTGGAAAGTATTCAGACCCCGTGACTTTTTCCACATTTTGTTCCGTTACAGCCTTATTTTAAAATTGATTAAATATTATTTTGTCTCTTACACACAATACCCTATAATGACATCACAATACCCTATAATGACATCACAATCCCCTATAATGACATCACAATCCCCTATAATGACATCACAATACCCTATAATGACATCACAATACCCTATAAGGACAAAGTGAATACAGGTTTAATAATTTTGCACGCCCAATTTTTCAGTTTTTGATTTGTTAAAAAAGTTTGAAATATCCAATAAATGTCGTTCCACTTCATGATTGTGTCCCACTTGTTGATTCTTCACAAAAAAATACAGTTTTATATCTTTATGTTTGAAGCCTGAAATGTGGCAAAAGGTCGCAAAGTTCAAGGGGGCCGAATACTTTCGCAAGGCACTGTATGTATATGTGATATTTCAGTGTTTTATTTGTAAAAATTAGCAAACATGAATAAAAACCAGTTTTTGCTTTTGTCATTATGGGGTATTGTGTTTAGATCGATTAGGTGGAAAAAACTATTTAATTCATTTGAAAATAAGGCTGTAACGTGAAAAAAGTCAAGGGGTCTGAATACTTGTTTATCAACCGACCCTCCTCCTCCCAGCATCGATGCCATCCCTAACCAGTTGTTCATCAACCTGCCTTGTAACCTAATACCGACCCTCCTCCTCCCAGCATCGATGCCATCCCTAACCAGTTGTTCATCAACCTGCCTTGTAACCTAATACCGACCCTCCTCCTCCCAGCATCGATGCCATCCCTAACCAGTTGTTCATCAACCTGCCTTATAACCTAATACCGACCCTCCTCCTCCTCCCAGCATCGATGCCATCCCTAACCAGTTGTTTATCAACCTGCCTTATAACCTAATACCGACCCTCCTCCTCCCAGCATCGATGCCATCCCTAACCAGTTGTTTATCAACCTGCCTTATAACCTAATACCGACCCTCCTCCTCCCAGCATCGATGCCATCCCTAACCAGTTGTTTATCAACCTGCCTTATAACCTACTACCGACCCTCCTCCTCCCAGCATCGATGCCATCCCTAACCAGTTGTTCATCAACCTGCCTTATAACCTAATACCGACCCTCCTCCTCCTCCTAGCATCGATGCCATCCCTAACCAGTTGTTTATCAACCTGCCTTATAACCTAATACCGACCCTCCTCCTCCTCCCAGCATCGATGCCATCCCTAACCAGTTGTTTATCAACCTGCCTTATAACCTAATATCGACCCTCCTCCCAGCATCGATGCCATCCCTAACCAGTTGTTTATCAACCTGCCTTATAACCTAATACCGACCCTCCTCCTCCCAGCATCGATGCCATCCCTAACCAGTTGTTCATCAACCTGCCTTATAACCTAATACCGACCCTCCTCCTCCCAGCATCGATGCCATCCCTAACCAGTTGTTTATCAACCTGCCTTATAACCTAATACCGACCCTCCTCCTCCTCCCAGCATCGATGCCATCCCTAACCAGTTGTTCATCAACCTGCCTTATAACCTAATACCGACCCTCCTCCTCCTCCCAGCATCGATGCCATCCCTAACCAGTTGTTCATTAACCTGCCTTATAACCTAATACCGACCCTCCTCCTCCCAGCATCGATGCCATCCCTAACCAGTTGTTCATCAACCTGCCTTATAACCTAATACCGACCCTCCTCCTCCCAGCATCGATGCCATCCCTAACCAGTTGTTCATCAACCTGCCTTATAACCTAATACCGACCCTCCTCCCAGCATCGATGCCATCCCTAACCAGTTGTTCATCAACCTGACTGACCTGCTGTACCTGGACCTGAGTGACAACAAGCTGGACAGCCTCCCCCCTCAGATGAGACGCCTCGTCCACCTGCAGACCCTCATCCTGAACAACAATCCCCTGATGCACGCCCAGCTACGGTACGACGCTTTATAACACATTATAACCATCTGAAGAATGCACACCCAGCTACGGTACCAAGCATTATAACACATTATAACCATCTGAAGAATGCACACCCAGCTACGGTACCAAGCATTATAACACATTATAACCATCTGAATGCACGCCCAGCTACGGTACCACACATTATAACCATCTGAATGCACACCCAGCTACGGTACCACACATTATAACACATTATAACCATCTGAAGAATGCACACCCAGCTACGGTACCAAGCATTATAACACATTATAACCATCTGAATGCACGCTTAGCTACGGAACCACCCATTATAACACATTATAACCATCTGAATGCACGCCCAGCTACGGTACCACCCATTATAACACATTATAACCATCTGAATGCACGCCCAGCTACGGTACCACACATTATAACCATCTGAATGCACACCCAGCTACGGTACCACACATTATAACACATTATAACCATCTGAAGAATGCACACCCAGCTACGGTACCACACATTATAACCATCTGAATGCACGCCCAGCTACGGTACCAAGTATTATAACACATTATAACCATCTGAATGCACACCCAGCTACGGTACCACACATTATAACCATCTGAATGCACGCCCAGCTACGGTACCAAGCATTATAACACATTATAACCATCTGAATGCACGCCCAGCTACGGTACCAAGCATTATAACACATTATAACCATCTGAATGCACGCCCAGCTACGGTACCACCCATTATAACACATTATAACCATCTGAATGCACGCCCAGCTACGGTACCAAGTATTATAACACATTATAACCATCTGAATGCACGCCCAGCTACGGTACCACCCATTATAACACATTATAACCATCTGAATGCACGCCCAGCTACGGTACCAAGTATTATAACACATTATAACCATCTGAATGCACGCCCAGCTACGGTACCAAGCATTATAACACATAACCATCTGAATGCACGCCCAGCTACGGTACCAAGTATTATAACACATTATAACCATCTGAATGCACGCCCAGCTACTGTACAAAGCTTTATAACACATTATAACCCCCTGAAGCACGCCTAGCTATAATATGAAGGTTTATAACCCCCTGATGCACGCCCAGCTATAATATGAAGGTTTATAACCCCCTGATGCACGCCCAGCTATAATATGAAGGTTTATAACCCCCTGATGCACGCCCAGCTATAATATGAAGGTTTATAACACCTTAATACACATTATAACCCCCTGATGCACGCCCAGCTATGGTACGAAGCTTTCTAAGTCCTCCTGTGTGTGAGCAGCCAGCTGCCAGCCATGGTGGCCCTCCAGACTCTCCACCTGAGGAGCACCCAGAGAACCCAGAGCAACATGCCTACCAGTCTGGAGGGACTGGTACACCTGGCAGGTAACACACACACACCTGGCAGGTAACACACACCTGGCAGGTAACACACACACACACACACCTGGCAGGTAACACACACACACACACACCTGGCAGGTAACACACACACACACACCTGGCAGGTAACACACACACACCTGGCAGGTAACACACACACACACACACCTGGCAGGTAACACACACACACACCTGGCAGGTAACACACACACACACACACACCTGGCAGGTAACACACACACACACACACACCTGGCAGGTAACACACACACACACACACACCTGGCAGGTAACACACACACACACACCTGGCAGGTAACACACACACACACACACACCTGGCAGGTAACACACACACACACACACACCTGGCAGGTAACACACACACACACACACACCTGGCAGGTAACACACACACACACACACACCTGGCAGGTAACACACACACACACACACACCTGGCAGGTAACACACACACACACACACACCTGGCAGGTAACACACACACACACACCTGGCAGGTAACACACACACACACACACCTGGCAGGTAACACACACACACACACCTGGCAGGTAACACACAATCCAAGACCAAAGTCAGGAAATGAATGTCCTTTATGTGGTCTCTCCTTAGATGTGGACCTGTCCTTCAACGACCTGAGTCGGGTTCCTGAGTGTCTCTATACGCTGAGCAGTCTGAAGCGTCTCAACCTCTCCTCCAATCAGATCTCAGAGCTCTCCCTCTGCATCGACCAATGGACTCAGCTAGAGACACTCAACCTCAGCAGGAACCAACTCACATCACTGCCTGTAAGAACATGTCTCTCTCTCCCTCTCTCTGTCTCTCTCTCACACTATAACCCCTTGTACTTAGCTATGGTACGACCCTTTATAACATGTTATAACCCCCTGATGCACGCCCAGCTACTGTACAAAGCGTTATAACACATTATAGCACTCTAATACACATTATAACCCCTTGTACTTAGCTATGGTACGACCCTTTATAACACATTATAACCCCTTGCACTTAGCTATGGTACGACCCTTTATAACACATTATAACCCCCCTGATGCACGTCCAGCTATATAAACATAACACTCAGAACAGGTTTTCCATAAGATAGACATGTCAATGTTTATATAATCAGCCTTGTACAGTGTTTTTAGCAATGTGAAAATAGTTGTAGTATGAATAGTGGGGAAGATAAATAACCAGATAATTATGGGGTGTATTTACAATGTTGGTTCTCCACTGGTTTCCCTGTTCTCGTGGCAACGGGCCACACATCGTGCTGCTGTGACGGCACATTTATGGTATTTGAGCTAAACAGAGATGGGAGTTTATCAATGTGGGATTTGTTTTCTAATTCTTTGTGTGTCTGTGTAATCGTGTCTCTAATATGGTCATGTAGTTGGCAGGAGGTTAGAAAGTGCAGATCAGTTACCACCACCCCCATTTTAATCAATTTTAGAGGCACTGGTTGTTAGTCCCAGGACAATCATGGTGTTTCCTGTCCCAGGTAGTTGGACTTGTTCAATCATGGTGTTTCCTGTCCCAGGTAGTTGGACATGTAGACCTTGATCTGTTGGTGACAGTAGGTCATCTGATCTGTTGGTGACAGTAGGTCATCTGATCTGTTGGGGACAGTAGGTCATCTGATCTGTTGGTGACAGTAGGTCATCTGACCTGTTGGGGACAGTAGGTCATCTGACCTGTTGGGGACAGTAGGTCGTCTGACCTGTTGGGGACAGTAGGTCATCTGATCTGTTGGGGACAGTAGGTCGTCTGATCTGTTGGGGACAGTAGGTCGTCTGATCTGTTGGACAGTAGGTCGCCTGATCTGTTGGACAGTAGGTCGCCTGATCTGTTGGACAGTAGGTCGCCTGATCTGTTGGACAGTAGGTCGCCTGATCTGTTGGGGACAGTAGGTCGCCTGATCTGTTGGACAGTAGGTCGTCTGATCTGTTGGGGACAGTAGGTCGCCTGATCTGTTGGGGACAGTAGGTCGCCTGATCTGTTGGACAGTAGGTCGTCTGATCTGTTGGGGACAGTAGGTCGCCTGATCTGTTGGGGACAGTAGGTCGCCTGATCTGTTGGACAGTAGGTCGTCTGATCTGTTGGGGACAGTAGGTCGTCTGACCTGTTGGTGACAGTAGGTCATCTGACCTGTTGGGGACAGTAGGTCGTCTGATCTGTTGGGGACAGTAGGTCATCTGGTAGAGCAGCATTCTGACCTCATCTTCGATGGTGAGTTCAGGGGCTGCAGATCGGTCCAACAACACTGCTCGTTCGTTGACGTCAAACAGGTTTGGACTTAAACTGCACCCTTTGTCTTACCCTCTGTCTCTCTCCAGTCTGCTATCTGTAAGCTGGGGAAGTTGAAGAAGCTTTATGTGAACAGTAACAAGCTGGACTTTGATGGAGTGCCGTCTGGCGTGGGGAAGTTATCCAGTCTGCAGGAGTTCATGGCTGCTAACAACAACCTGGAACTCATTCCCGAGGGACTCTGTAGGTGGGTACCTCACGTCATACCCGAGGGACTCTTTAGGTGGGTACCTGGGTACCTCACGTCATACCCGAGGGACTCTGTAGGTGGGTACCTCACGTCATACCCGAGGGTCTCTGTAGGTGGGTACCTCACGTCATACCCGAGGGTCTTTGTCGGTGGGTACCTCAAGTCATACCCGAAGGACTCTGTAGGTGGGTACCTCACGTCATACCCGAGGGACTCTGTAGGTGGGTACCTCACGTCATACCCGAGGGACTCTGTAGGTGGGTACCTGGGTACCTCACGTCATACCCGAGGGACTCTAGGTGGGTACCTCACGTCATACCCGAGGGACTCTGTAGGTGGGTACCTGGGTACCTCACGTCATACCCGAGGGACTCTGTAGGTGGGTACCTCACGTCATACCCGAGGGTCTCTGTAGGTGGGTACCTCACGTCATACCCGAGGGTCTTTGTCGGTGGGTACCTCAAGTCATACCCGAAGGACTCTGTAGGTGGGTACCTCACGTCATACCCGAGGGACTCTGTAGGTGGGTACCTCACGTCATACCCGAGGGACTCTGTAGGTGGGTACCTGGGTACCTCACGTCATACCCGAGGGACTCTAGGTGGGTACCTCACGTCATACCCGAGGGACTCTGTAGGTGGGTACCT
Source organism: Oncorhynchus masou masou (assembly GCF_036934945.1). Taxonomy (NCBI): domain Eukaryota; kingdom Metazoa; phylum Chordata; class Actinopteri; order Salmoniformes; family Salmonidae; genus Oncorhynchus; species Oncorhynchus masou. Next base: position 2,439,738 of record NW_027016550.1, on the reverse strand, counting down.
GGGTACCTCACGTCATACCCGAGGGACTCTGTAAGTGGGTACCTCACGTCATGCCCGAGGGTCTCTGTAGGTGGGTACCTCACGTCATACCCGAGGGACTCTGTAGGTGGGTACCTCACGTCATACCCGAGGGACTCTGTAGGTGGGTACCTCACGTCATACCCGAGGGACTCTGTAGGTGGGTACCTCACGTCATACCCGAGGGACTCTGTAGGTAGACACACACTTAAGGCGTCCGCATGCTTCCAAGCCGGTATTTCATGATGCCATTTTGTGACATGCTTTGATGTTTCTGACAGTACCTGCTGTGTAGTGGATCAACGTGTTGTTGTTGTGTAGGTGTGGGAAGCTGAAGAAGTTGGTTCTGAATAAGAATCGTCTGGTGACTCTTCCTGAAGCCATCCACTTCCTCGTCGACCTAGAGGTACACACTGGTCTCTGTTCTAGATTCTAGATGTTCTGTCCTGTGTTCTAGGTTCTAACTGTTCTAAATGTTCTAAATGTTCTAGGTGTTTTGCCCTATGTTCTAGGTTCTAGACATTCTACCCTGTGTTTTAGGTTCAAAATGTTCTAGATGTTCTGTTCTAGGTTTTAGATGTATTAGGTTGTAAGTGGTCTCTTCTCTGTGTGTGTTCTAGGTTCTAGATGTACGTGAGAACCCCAACCTGGTGATGCCTCCCAAGCCGGTGGACAGGACAGCAGAGTGGTACAACATCGACTTCTCTCTTCAGAACCAACTGAGACTGGCTGGAGCATCCCCTGCTGTAATATCTGCTGCAGGGGGAGGTGGGTCTAGGTCCTGGGGAGGTGGGTCTAGGTCCTGGGGAGGTGGGTCTAGGTCCTGGGGAGGTGGGTCTAGGTCCTGGGGAGGTGGGTCTAGGTCCTGGGGAGGTGGGTCTGGGTCCTGGGGAGGTGGGTCTGGGTCCTGGGGAGGTGGGTCTGGGTCCTGGGGAGGTGGGTCTAGGTCCTGGGGAGGTGGGTTTGGGTCCTGGGGAGGTGGGTCTGGGTCCTGGGGAGGTGGGTCTGGGTCCTGGGGAGGTGGGTCTGGGTCCTGGGGAGGTGGGTCTGGGTCCTGGGGAGGTGGGTCTGGGTCCTGGGGAGGTGGGTCTAGGTCCTGGGGAGGTGGGTCTGGGTCCTGGGGAGGTGGGTCTAGGGGAGATGGGTCTGGGTCTAGGTCCTGGGGAGGTGGGTCTAGGGGAGATGGGTCTAGGTCCTGGGGAGATGGGTCTAGGGGAGATGGGTCTAGGTCCTGGGGAGGTGGGTCTAGGGGAGATGGGTCTAGGTCCTGGGGAGGTGGGTCTAGGGGAGATGGGTCTAGGTCCTGGGGAGGTGGGTCTAGGGGAGATGGGTCTAGGTCCTGGGGAGGTGGGTCTAGGGGAGATGGGTCTAGGGGAGGTGGGTCTAGGGGAGATGGGTCTAGGGGAGATGGGTCTGGGTCTAGGGCAGGTGGGTCTAGGTCCTGGGGAAGTGGGTCTAGGTCCTGGGGAGGTGGGTCTAGGGGAGATGGGTCTAGGTCCTGGGGAGGTGGGTCTAGGGGAGATGGGTCTAGGTCCTGGGGAGGTGGGTCTAGGGGAGATGGGTCTAGGTCCTGGGGAGGTGGGTCTGGGTCTAGGTCCTGGGGAGGTGGGTCTAGGTCCTGGGGAGGTGGGTCTAGGTCCTGGGGAGGTGGGTCTGGGTCCTGGGGAGGTGGGTCTGGGTCCTGGGGAGGTGGGTCTGGGTCCTGGGGAGGTGGGTCTAGGTCCTGGGGAGGTGGGTCTAGGTCCTGGGGAGGTGGGTCTGGGTCCTGGGGAGGTGGGTCTAGGGGAGATGGGTCTGGGTCTAGGTCCTGGGGAGGTGGGTCTAGGGGAGATGGGTCTAGGTCCTGGGGAGATGGGTCTAGGGGAGATGGGTCTAGGTCCTGGGGAGGTGGGTCTAGGGGAGATGGGTCTAGGTCCTGGGGAGGTGGGTCTAGGGGAGATGGGTCTAGGTCCTGGGGAGGTGGGTCTAGGGGAGATGGGTCTAGGTCCTGGGGAGGTGGGTCTAGGGGAGATGGGTCTAGGTCCTGGGGAGGTGGGTCTAGGGGAGATGGGTCTAGGTCCTGGGGAGGTGGGTCTAGGGGAGATGGGTCTAGGTCATGGGGAGGTGGGTCTAGGTCCTGGGGAGGTGGGTCTAGGGGAGATGGGTCTAGGTCCTGGGGAGGTGGGTCTAGGGGAGATGGGTCTAGGTCCTGGGGAAGTGGGTCTAGGTCCTGGGGAGGTGGGTCTAGGGGAGATGGGTCTGGGTCTAGGGGAGATGGGTCTAGGGGAAGTGGGTCTTGGTCTAGGGCAGGTGGGTCTGGGTCTAGGGGAGGTGGGTCTGGGTCTAGGTGAGGTGGGTCTGGGTCTAGGGGTGATGGGTCTAGGGGTTGTGGGTCTGGGTCTAGGTGTGGTGGGTCTAGGGCAGGTGGGTCTTGGTCTAGGGGAGGTGGGTCTAGGGGTGGTGGGTCTGGGTCTAGGGGTGGTGGGTCTGGGTCTAGGGGTGGTGGGTCTGGGTCTAGGGCAGCTGGGTCTTGGCCTAGGGGAGGTGGGTCTGGGTCTAGGGGTGGTGGGTCTGGGTCTAGGGGTGGTGGGTCTGGGTCTAGGGGTGGTGGGTCTGGGTCTAGGGGTGGTGGGTCCCCCCCCCCCCCACTGCTACACACTGATACTCTGTCCATCCAGACCTGTCTGTGGACCAGACAGAGAAATGCACTGATTTGCTTTCGATACGCCCGTATCTAAAGTGTGTGTGTGTGTAGGGGCCAGCCCACGGGACCCCCTGGCGAGGAAGATGAGGCTGAGGAGGAGGAAGGACAGTAGTCAAGACGACCAGGCTAAACAGGTCCTCAAGGGGATGAGTGATGTCACACAAGAGAAGAACAAGAGTTTCGAGGTAGGGAGGGGTGGCGGGGGGGTGGAATAGAGGGGGATGGGGGTTGGGAGGGGTGGATGGATGGATGGATGGATGGAGGTGAGTGGGAGGGAGGAGAGAGAGAGGGAGGGCTGGATGGATGGAGTAGAGTGGGAGGGAGGAGAGAGAGTGGGAGGGGTGGATGGATGGATGGAGGAGAGTGGGGGAGGGGTGGATAGATGGATGGAGGAGAGTGGGAGGGTTGGATAGATGGAGGAGAGTGGGAGGGGTGGATAGATGGATGGATGGATGGAGGAGAGTGGGAGGGGTGGATAGATAGATGGATGGAGGAGAGTGGGAGGGGTGGATAGATGGAGGAGAGTGGGAGGGGTGGATAGATGGATGGATGGAGGAGAGTGGGAGGGGTGGATAGATGGAGGAGAGTGGGAGGGGTGGATGGATGGAGGAGAGTGGGAGGGGTGGATAGATGGATGGAGGAGAGTGGGAGGGGTGGATAGATGGATGGATGGAGGAGAGTGGGAGGGGTGGATGGATGGATGGAGGGGGAGGGAGGAGAGGGGTGGATAGATGGAGGAGAGTGGGAGGGTTGGATGGATGGAGGAGAGTGGGAGGGTTGGATGGATGGATGGAGGAGAGTGGGAGGGTGGATGGATGGATGGAGGAGAGTGGGAGGGTGGATAGATAGATGGATGGAGGAGAGTGGGAGGGGTGGATAGATAGATGGATGGAGGAGAGTGGGAGGGGTGGATAGATGGAGGAGAGTGGGAGGGGTGGATAGATAGATGGAGGAGAGTGGGAGGGGTGGATAGATAGATGGAGGAGAGTGGGAGGGATGGATAGATGGATGGATGGAGGAGAGTGGGAGGGGTGGATAGATGGAGGAGAGTGGGAGGGGTGGATAGATAGATGGATGGAGGAGAGTGGGAGGGGTGGATAGATGGAGGAGAGTGGGAGGGAGGAGAGTGGGAGGGGTGGATAGATGGAGAGTGGGAGGGGTGGATAGATGGAGGAGAGTGGGAGGGGTGGATAGATGGATGGATGGAGGAGAGTGGGAGGGGTGGATAGATGGAGGAGAGTGGGAGGGGTGGATGGATGGATGGAGGAGAGTGGGAGGGGTGGATAGATGGATGGAGGAGAGTGGGAGGGGTGGATAGATGGATGGATGGAGGAGAGTGGGAGGGGTGGATAGATGGATGGAGGAGAGTGGGAGGGGTGGATAGATGGATGGATGGAGGAGAGTGGGAGGGGTGGTTGGATGGAGGAGAGTGGGAGGGGTGGATGGATGGATGGATGGAGGAGAGTGGGAGGGGTGGATAGATGGATGGATGGAGGAGAGTGGGAGGGGTGGATAGATGGATGGATGGAGGAGAGTGGGAGGGGTGGATAGATGGAGGAGAGTGGGAGGGGTGGATAGATGGATGGAGGAGAGTGGGAGGGGTGGATAGATGGATGGATGGAGGAGAGTGGGAGGGGTGGATGGATGGATGGAGGGGGAGGGAGGAGAGGGGTGGATAGATGGATGGATGGAGGAGAGTGGGAGGGGTGGATGGATGGATGGAGGAGAGTGGGAGGGGTGGATAGATGGATGGATGGAGGAGAGTGGGAGGGGTGGATGGATGGAGGAGAGTGGGAGGGGTGGATAGATGGATGGAGGAGAGTGGGAGGGGTGGATAGATGGATGGATGGAGGAGAGTGGGAGGGGTGGATAGATAGATGGATGGAGGAGAGTGGGAGGGGTGGATAGATGGAGGAGAGTGGGAGGGGTGGATGGATGGATGGATGGATGGATGGAGGAGAGTGGGAGGGGTGGATAGATGGAGGAGAGTGGGAGGGAGGAGAGTGGGAGGGGTGGATAGATGGAGGAGAGTGGGAGGGGTGGATAGATGGAGGAGAGTGGGAGGGTGGATAGATGGATGGATGAGAGTGGGAGGGGTGGATAGATGGATGGATGGAGGAGAGTGGGAGGGGTGGATAGATGGAGGAGAGTGGGAGGGGTGGATGGATGGAGGAGAGTGGGAGGGGTGGATGGATGGATGGAGGAGAGTGGGAGGGGTGGATGGATGGAGGAGAGTGGGAGGGGTGGATAGATGGATGGATGGAGGAGAGTGGGAGGGTTGGATAGATGGATGGAGGAGAGTGGGAGGGTGGATAGATGGATGGATGGAGGAGAGTGGGAGGGGTGGTTGGATGGAGGAGAGTGGGAGGGGGTGGTTGGATGGAGGAGAGTGGGAGGGTGGTTGGATGGAGGAGAGTGGGAGGGGTGGATGGATGGATGGATGGAGGAGAGTGGGAGGGGTGGATGGATGGATGGAGGAGAGTGGGAGGGGTGGATGGATGGATGGATGGAGGAGAGTGGGAGGGGTGGATGGATGGATGGAGGAGAGTGGGAGGGGTGGATGGATGGATGGATGGAGGAGAGTGGGAGGGGTGGATGGATGGATGGATGGAGGAGAGTGGGAGGGGTGGATGGATGGATGGATGGATGGATGGAGGAGAGTGGGAGGGGTGGATGGATGGAGGAGAGTGGGAGGGGTGGATGGATGGAGGAGAGTGGGAGGGGTGGATGGATGAGAGTGGGAGGGGTGGATGGATGGATGGATGGAGGAGAGTGGGAGGGATGGATGGATGGATGGATGGATGGAGGAGAGTGGGAGGGAGGAGAGGGGTGGATGGAGGGGAGGGTGGATGGATGGATGGAGGAGAGTGGGAGGGGTGGATGGATGGATGGATGGAGGAGAGTGGGAGGGAGGAGAGGGGTGGATGGATGGATGGATGGAGGAGAGTGGGAGGGGTGGATGGATGGATGGATGGAGGAGAGTGGGAGGGAGGAGAGGGGTGGATGGATGGATGGATGGAGGAGAGTGGGAGGGGTGGATGGATGGATGGATGGAGGAGAGTGGGAGGGAGGAGAGGGGTGGATGGATGGATGGATGGAGGAGAGTGGGAGGGGTGGATGGATGGATGGATGGATGGAGGAGAGTGGGAGGGGTGGATGGATGGATGGATGGAGGAGAGTGGGAGGGTTGGATGGATGGAGGAGAGTGGGAGGGGTGGATGGAGGAGAGTGGGAGGGTGGATGGATGGATGGATGGAGGAGAGTGGGAGGGGTGGATGGATGGATGGAGGAGAGTGGGAGGGGTGGATAGAGGAGAGTGGGAGGGGTGGATGGATGGATGGATGGATGGAGGAGAGTGGGAGGGTGGATGGATGGTTGGATGGAGGAGAGTGGGAGGGGTGGATGGATGGAGGAGAGTGGGAGGGGTGGATGGATGGAGGAGAGTGGGAGGGGTGGATAGATGGATGGATGGAGGAGAGTGGGAGGGGTGGATAGATGGAGGAGAGTGGGAGGGTGGATAGATGGATGGAGGAGAGTGGGAGGGGTGGTTGGATGGAGGAGAGTGGGAGGGGTGGATAGATGGAGGAGAGTGGGAGGGGTGGGTGGATGGATGGAGGAGAGTGGGAGGGTGGATAGATGGATGGATGGAGGAGAGTGGGAGGGGTGGTTGGATGGAGGAGAGTGGGAGGGGTGGTTGGATGGAGGAGAGTGGGAGGGGTGGTTGGATGGAGGAGAGTGGGAGGGGTGGATGGATGGATGGATGGAGGAGAGTGGGAGGGGTGGATGGATGGATGGAGGAGAGTGGGAGGGGTGGATGGATGGATGGATGGAGGAGAGTGGGAGGGGTGGATGGATGGATGGATGGAGGAGAGTGGGAGGGGTGGATGGATGGATGGAGGAGAGTGGGAGGGGTGGATGGATGGATGGATGGAGGAGAGTGGGAGGGGTGGATGGATGGATGGATGGAGGAGAGTGGGAGGGGTGGATGGATGGATGGATGGATGGATGGAGGAGAGTGGGAGGGGTGGATGGATGGAGGAGAGTGGGAGGGGTGGATGGATGGAGGAGAGTGGGAGGGGTGGATGGATGAGAGTGGGAGGGGTGGATGGATGGATGGATGGAGGAGAGTGGGAGGGATGGATGGATGGATGGATGGATGGAGGAGAGTGGGAGGGAGGAGAGGGTGGATGGAGGGGGGAGGGTGGATGGATGGATGGAGGAGAGTGGGAGGGGTGGATGGATGGATGGATGGAGGAGAGTGGGAGGGGTGGATGGATGGATGGAGGAGAGTGGGAGGGGTGGATAGATGGATGGAGGAGAGTGGGAGGGGTGGATAGATGGAGGAGAGTGGGAGGGGTGGATAGATGGATGGATGGAGGAGAGTGGGAGGGGTGGATAGATAGATGGATGGAGGAGAGTGGGAGGGGTGGATAGATGGAGGAGAGTGGGAGGGGTGGATGGATGGATGGATGGATGGATGGAGGAGAGTGGGAGGGGTGGATAGATGGAGGAGAGTGGGAGGGAGGAGAGTGGGAGGGGTGGATAGATGGAGGAGAGTGGGAGGGGTGGATAGATGGAGGAGAGTGGGAGGGGTGGATAGATGGATGGATGAGAGTGGGAGGGGTGGATAGATGGATGGATGGAGGAGAGTGGGAGGGGTGGATAGATGGAGGAGAGTGGGAGGGGTGGATGGATGGAGGAGAGTGGGAGGGGTGGATGGATGGATGGAGGAGAGTGGGAGGGGTGGATAGATGGAGGAGAGTGGGAGGGGTGGATGGATGGAGGAGAGTGGGAGGGGTGGATGGATGGATGGAGGAGAGTGGGAGGGGTGGATGGATGGAGGAGAGTGGGAGGGGTGGATAGATGGATGGATGGAGGAGAGTGGGAGGGTTGGATAGATGGATGGAGGAGAGTGGGAGGGGTGGATAGATGGATGGATGGAGGAGAGTGGGAGGGGTGGTTGGATGGAGGAGAGTGGGAGGGGTGGTTGGATGGAGGAGAGTGGGAGGGGTGGTTGGATGGAGGAGAGTGGGAGGGGTGGATGGATGGATGGATGGAGGAGAGTGGGAGGGGTGGATGGATGGATGGAGGAGAGTGGGAGGGGTGGATGGATGGATGGATGGAGGAGAGTGGGAGGGGTGGATGGATGGATGGATGGAGGAGAGTGGGAGGGGGTGGATGGATGGATGGAGGAGAGTGGGAGGGGTGGATGGATGGATGGATGGAGGAGAGTGGGAGGGGTGGATGGATGGATGGATGGAGGAGAGTGGGAGGGGTGGATGGATGGATGGATGGATGGATGGAGGAGAGTGGGAGGGGTGGATGGATGGAGGAGAGTGGGAGGGGTGGATGGATGGAGGAGAGTGGGAGGGGTGGATGGATGAGAGTGGGAGGGGTGGATGGATGGATGGATGGAGGAGAGTGGGAGGGATGGATGGATGGATGGATGGATGGAGGAGAGTGGGAGGGAGGAGAGGGGTGGATGGAGGGGAGGGTGGATGGATGGATGGAGGAGAGTGGGAGGGGTGGATGGATGGATGGATGGAGGAGAGTGGGAGGGAGGAGAGGGGTGGATGGATGGATGGATGGAGGAGAGTGGGAGGGTGGATGGATGGATGGATGGAGGAGAGTGGGAGGGAGGAGAGGGGTGGATGGATGGATGGATGGAGGAGAGTGGGAGGGGTGGATGGATGGATGGATGGAGGAGAGTGGGAGGGAGGAGAGGGGTGGATGGATGGATGGATGGAGGAGAGTGGGAGGGTGGATGGATGGATGGATGGATGGAGGAGAGTGGGAGGGGTGGATGGATGGATGGATGGAGGAGAGTGGGAGGGTTGGATGGATGGAGGAGAGTGGGAGGGGTGGATGGAGGAGAGTGGGAGGGGTGGATGGATGGATGGATGGAGGAGAGTGGGAGGGGTG